>NC_090667.1:7242887-7347887 GCF_013368605.1 Nyctibius grandis | reverse complement strand
TCTATTTCCCGAGGTCCCAGAGGCTGGGGGAGCCCAGGGCAACCAGCACAGGAGCAGAACAGCCCTTGTGGGATCCCTGTGGGATGTGCGACCTGTGCTCGGTCCTCCAAGGAGGGCTGCAGGAGCGAGTTGCTGCTTGAGCTGCTTCAGAGCTCTGCAAGCTGGAGCAGAGCCGTGCTTGGAAGCAGAGGGTGGGGGGGAAACCCTTGTAGGAATTGGATTTTAAAGGCAAGTCCGAAGTTTAAAAGTAACTGCAATTTGAACAGAAATCTGCTTTTTGCAGCCAGTGAGGAAGGCTACAAAAGCAGCAGGAGTGTCTTGCGTTTTGACAGCGTTAAAAAGGCACGGAAACTAAACAGTGCGGATTGAACATGCTGCCCGTGCAAACTGTTGCTCCGGCATCAGCAGCCCAGTGCTGAACCAATCTGCTGGTGGTCCCAGCAGCACAGCAGGTCCCAGGGACCATCGGAGTCCCAGCCTGCCTGCCAGAGCCAGCACCCCTGCCCTGCCCTGCCTGCTGGGGTGGTGCTGGCAGGAGAAAACCCACACATTTTTAGTTAACTCCAGCCACAGCACTTTTGTATGCAAGGATCTGTGTTTATACCACGTGGTCCCCTCCTTTTCCTTCTTGGCCTGAAGGTCTTCTTGGGTGGAAGGCTCTGGTTTGGGCTGTCTGCTGCGGAGGGGGCCAGTGTCACAGGGGGTGCTCCGGCTGCCTGGCTCTGCTCCCTACAACAGATGAGTTTGCAGCTGTTTCACTCTCCCAGCAGAGTGAATTGACGGGTCTGGCTCCAAATTCGTTTAGTAGACTTGGTCTTCAGAGAGTCAGACAGACCCAACACAGCATCCGGGCACAGCTGAGGCAGGGCAGAAGGTGAGGGAGACCCTTTCCAAGGGAGGGTGAACCCCCCAGCCTGGGGAGGGGATTCTCTGTGTGCAGGGCGAGGGATGCTCTGTTGTCCTGAGGATCCAAGAAATGGATTCCTCCAGGGCCTGTGAAATGCTGAGGCTCGCAGTGAAACAAATTTTGCTTCTCTCTTGACTAATGAACAGTGAAAGATTCCATGTCTAGTGTCTGGGGCTCACACTCACACACACACAGCGTCCCTCTGGGACTTGCTCATATCAAGACCCTCTTGGTGCAATCCTCTCATGGCTTCCCAATGAAAAGAGGCTGATCTGATACTACTGTGCAAATATGTCCATTGGTGTGGGGCTCCAGGGGCTCCTTGTCCTGGCTAAGGCAAGAAGAGGGTCTCCAGACCCTTGTCACATGTGGCGTGGACAGAAGCAAGCAGGACCTGGCCCTTCTTCATTTTAGCACCCAAGGAGAGTGGAGACCCCCTCCCTGGGCCACCTCCAGACCTTCCTGTCCCACTGATGACACGTGTCCCCTTCCCAGGATACTTCCTGGACAGCAGCGAGTGACAGAGCCAGTGGCTTTGGGGACAGCACCAAAAAGACACCTCTGGTCCCAGACAGAGCCAGCGTGGAGCCCCACAGCCTCCACACCAGCCTGTGCCCAGCTGACACGGCCCTTGCTTCGGCTGCTGCCATCACGTCTCTGCTCTGCGATCAAATTAACGAGGAGCAGCAGCGCAGGCAGAGCACGAGCAAAGGGGCGGCGGGGGCAGGCGGGGAGGGGGGATGCGCTCCGTGACTCACTGCCCCGTGCCCTGCTCGGGGATGGGGGTTTTCTCTTTTGGAGGTGAACGCTGGAAAGCAGCTCCCTCCTTTCCTCCCTCCCTCCCTTCCTCCCTCTCCCCTCCAAGCCAAAAAAAAGCTGTGACAGGTTGATTTAGGGCTGGATAATGAGGCAATTGTGAGGAGGATGGGTACAGTGGGAGCCTGCGCTTGCAAAATCGCTTGGCTTAATTGATCAAATATTTTTATGCGTCGTTTATTCCTTTAAGGCGACCTTAAGCCTCCTCTCCTGCTGCACTGAAAGGAAAAGGGCAATGCTGGAAATCACTGGTGCAATGGAGAGGGTCGGATGGCTGCTTGGGACCTCCTCGGCCACCCAGGACTTGCCTGGCTGCCTGTGCCCAGTGAGGGTGGGCAGCAGATGCGGCCCCTCCGGGGCTCCCCGGGGCAGGAGCACAACTGCAGGCAGCACCCATCTGGCAGGGCTTGTCCTGACGGCCTGGCCGGGGCGCGGGTGCAGCCATGTGTGCCACCCAGGCTGCGAGCGGCCCTCCCTGGGGCCGGCCGTGTCCCCGAGAGCCGGGGCAGCGTGACACGCGAGGGCTGTCCCCACCGATGGCCGCGCGAAGGGAAACACCCAGACACCCAGCAAGCCAAGATGGGAAAATAAGTAATTGCTAGGAAATGTTTCCCCCATGCAATTAGTCACTGTAATCACTAAATCCCTCAGTCAGAGCTGGATCTGTTACTCTACAACGGACAAACCAAGGCCATTCCCCCTTAGCTGTTATCTCCCACCCTCCTGCTGCAGGACGCTGGCAGCAGGGACTCGCTCTCTCCGGGGCGGTGGCCCAGGCGCGGGCAGGACCGGGGGGCACACGGCTCTCACTCCAGCCTCCTCCCTCGGACATCACTGCTCCCAGGTGCCACCTTCAGCCCCCTGAGCCTCCCGTGTCCCCTACAACCCCTTCTTGCCCGGGTTCAGGCTCACTGGCACAGTGCTGGGGGTCCCTTTGCCCACCTCGGCTTTAACACACTGTATTTGCCACCATGGAGAAAAGCCGCTGCTGAAGGGGCCGTGGGACCCCGGGTGGGCTGTGCCGAGGGGCTGTGGGTCACTGGCGGAGGAAGGGCCATTGCTCAGGGCAGGCAGGAGCAGCCCTGTTCTCCCGCCTGCAGCGCAGTCCCCGGTGCCTGCGAGGGCCTGGCTGCTTTCCCCATGCTCGAAACAGGAGCTGCCTCCAGCAGTAGCTGACACCTCGGGGCTTGTGCGGGGATACAGGCACAGAGCTCCTTCCTGGCCCTGCCTTGGGGCCTGCTGCATGGCTGTGATGTGCCCCTGCCACCCAACAACCGGCTGGGGCTGCCGAGAGGGACCCCATGGCTTCCCAGCCCACCCGCCACCAGCAGACCCCTTCTCTCTCCGCGTTGCCCTGGTCCCCCGCATGGTACTGCCCCTCCTGCCAGTGCCACTGTCAGCCCAAATCCCAGCTCTGAGCTCACCTGCCTGTTCTTGCTGTTTGGATTCAGCTCGGCACATAAAAACCTTGGCCCAGGCTCCCTTTCAGCTAAACAAACCGAAAGCCTTGGGCTGCCGAGACAAGAGCGGCAGCAAAGGTACGCCCTGCACTTTGCTGCGTCCCTTCAAGGACAGCGTGATGGGAATCAGGGCATGGGTGCTCCCAGGCAGGAGAGAGCAGCAGAGACGGCTGGCAAACGATAAGACATGTGGACCAGACATGTGCTTCTTTCTGGGGGTGGCTTCACCGGTGCACAGAGAAATGTCGGGGACTGAAGAGAACTGGTCTGCCTCATTGGCCCCAGGCCTGGTACATCCTCGGGGTCACGCTCAGCCCTCAGCACTGTCCCCCTCACACCCTGACTGTGTCCTGTCCTGCCTCTAAAGTCACCTTTCCAGGCCAGGGGACGCTGGAACATGATCTGGCATGAGAGCTAAGAGGTAGGGCAGCTGATGGGTACAACATATCCCGAGATGTTTTGGACTCTCCCTGTCCTGGTTTCATGGGATAAAATTTATAGAATCAAGTTTCTGTTAGATTTGGTTTCAGTTTGTGGCCCGCCATGGTGATCAGTTAAACCCAGGGCAGCTGCCCCAGGTGTATTCTATAGCATTAACATCAAGTCCACTACAAAAGGGAAAGCTTGCTGGGGAGGGGGGGGCTCTTTTTGCTCTCCGCTCCTCTCCTCTCCTCTCCTCTCCTCTCCTCTCCTCTCCTCTCCTCTCCTCTCCTCTCCTCTCCTCTCCTCTCCTCTCTCTTTCTCACCCCCAATGATTGCTATTCCTGGAGCAACTTGCTGTAACTCTGTAGCTAAGTATAATTTTGTGTGTTTTGGATTGTCATTGGTATTGGTTTCTTTAGTTTATTAAACCTGTTTAACTTTAAACCCACGAGTCTCCCTCCTTTTCCCAATTCCCTTCCTCGGTCGGGGAAGGGACGTTGGATGAGAGAAAAACTGTTATTGTTCAGCCCTGGGTGCGGGCTAAACAAAGACACTCCCAGCTGCCAAATTCAGTTTTCTCTTATTCAACCCCCCTCCATGACAACCTTTCACCAACTGTCCTCTTCCTTCTCCTAGAGACTAGTAGACCGAAAACCTCACGATCCTTTTGGAGCTCTCCCCTAGTTGGCCAAGGCCAGGTGAGCTCCACCAGCACCCATGGGAAGCAGAGGTCTCTTCTCCCAGTTGCAGCTGGTCTTCTGCACATTCCCCTTTGTTCAGAGCAAGTCAAATGACATAAGATTTCCTTGACCACACACCCAGGGATGCTCCTCTATACTCCTGTGCTCCAGGGATGAGCAACTAGACCATGAAGCTTCAGCAGAAGGCTGGAAATCCTGGAGACATCTGAAATGAAATGCAGGGAAAAAGAAAATCAGATGGAGGTGAATTGACAGCTGCGGCTGAGACTCCCAGCCCAGACTCAGAGGAGAAAGCCGGCTGGCCTGGGCTCCTTGCTGCCAGCTGAGAAGGACACTGTGGCTGAGGCATGTCAGGAAGAATTGCCGTTCTTTATGACCACGAATGGTATTTGCAGCTCTGCATTTAAAGATGATGATAAAGGTAATCAAACTGTCAGGAACAAAGACAGATGGGGAGCTCGCTGGAGCCAGCGAGGGATTCCCTGCTTGCAGTTAACGGCTGTGGTTTATATTTCATTCGCACCTACGGACTCGGAGCAAGGAGCAGGGCAGCAGTGCTTTGCAAAAACACTGCAGGGAGGAGTACCACAGACACCAAATTTATCTGCACTTCAGCTTCTAGACCTGTTTATGCCTTCTTTAGACATCACCACGAAATACCACAGGGGTTATAAACTTTCCCCAGGAAATATTTTGCTGAGCAGAATTCCCTGATGATATAACAACCAATAACTTAACTTCCTGCAGCTGGATGCGTCCTGCCAACCCACGACCCCCCTTTCCCTTCCTTCTCCTCCCATGCAAGGCTGTGAGAAGGTCTGACAGCAGGCACTGCAGTCCTTATGACCCATCCGAGCTATGAAGTACATGGTCCTTTCAGAAGTAGACTGCAACAGCAGCGGTGGGGCTGAAGGAAGGGGAGGGGGGGGCAAGGACTCCCCAGCTGCGTAGCCATTGACCTTGCCCTGCCAGCGAGGTCCTTAGCTCCGATCTGTGATGGCTGTGGATCCGTAGCTGTATATCGGAGACCTCCCCTGCTATTCTCTGAGCTCCCGCTTTGTCATGACTCTGACATCCCTCCTTTCTTCTCTCTTCAAATGTTGTCTCTTTTTCTCGTCTTACCTTTGCATAGCGTCACGTTGACAGCAGGGACAGCCAGCAGCCTTACTTTCTTTGTCACACAAAGTCATTCAACACAGTGCTATGTCTGCACTGATACCGTATCCATGCAACCTCTGTTTCAAGGATCGTGTTTGCTTTATTTCTGTGGATTAAAAAAAAAAACAAAACACCAGTAAGAAAACAGCCTCACTAAGAAGAATTCTATCAGTTAATTAGTTTCAACATTGAAAAGGCCACTGCCCAGCAGCTAAAAATCATCATGTTGGAATGGTGAATTAAGTCAGCCAAGCAATAAATCTGAGCAACAAACCAGTCCCTTTAGCTCAGAGGAGTTCTCTTTCCTCAAAACACTGATAAATGGCTTTTTCTCAGAGCACATGAGGTCATCAAATTAATAAACATTTCAAGTAATGTATGGAAGTGAAGTGACACCCTGCTGCAAGAGATTTGCTGTTAAAGCCAACTCTCTATAACAGAGTGTGGTGCATATAGGATTTCCAAAGCAAACCCATCCTCTAATTTAGGACAGCTGTCCAAACTCCTTCATGTCTGTTCTGGTTCATTGTCCTCCTCCCTAGTCATTATTCAGGAGAGTTAAGCTTGAGAAAAAATCACAAAAGAAAAAAAAAAGAAAGAAAAATGAAAACTTGGGATTCTCCCATTGACCAGGCAAGATACTCAGAATATTTCCCATGAAGGAAAGTGAAGAGAAGGCACCAAGGAGGGAAAGTAAGTGAAATGCTGAAAAGCTCTCGAGATAATTGTGGGACATGCTCGTGTTCTTTGCAGTGGCTGCTTGCCATCCCCTACCACATACATGTATGAAGCTATCGCAAGAACATGGCACCTGAAATACTGGATTTGATCCTTTGACATGAATAGGGGCAGGGACTATTGGCTCCAGCGCTGATGTCAGGGACATCTGCATGATTCAGCACAGTTAGACAGCAGGAAGGTCCAAAGCCCAAGAAGCAACACTCGGTCATCTGGGCATTTAAAAAACAAAAGGAGTTCGACTTTCAATTAAATTCTAAAGGCTTAGCCTGGACACAGAATGACCTCATCAGACGCAGCAGGCACATAAAGCCAAGTACAGCCCTGCTTTATGTCACCCTCTGATTCCTTTCCTGCGTGTTTGGGGTGGCCCTGATTTGGGCTGAGATGTAGCAGCAGTAGGCACGGATAGGATGAGATGGGTGATGAATTTGGAGATGCTTGGGGGCAGGCATTAGGGAAATCTTTCCAGTAGCTGGGATAGTTTAGCAGGGGAACAGATTGCCTGGGAGATTCAACAACTCTGCCAGTGGCTGTTTCTATGACGGGGTGGACATCTGTGGCTGAGAGCGTCTCCTGGGTGGCCTCTCATGCTCCCTTCCAACCCAGGGCTGTTCTCAGTGCCCTGATCTTTAGAGGAAGAGAAAGTAGCACAGGACACAATTTTCACTGTCATCGCTTGCAGCCAGCCCGCAACAGGCCCCGTACAAGAGGCAGAGGGGAGGAAAGGCAAGAGGAACTCCAGGTAGCTATGCCCAACTCCTGTACTGGAAGTTTGTGTGATGGCAGCCTCTCCCTTAAACTTGAGGCTGAATACGTCCCCTGACTTTCCACTGAAATGGCTTTCTGCAAGCTTGTGTTACACTTGGAACGATTCAATATGAAATATATATTTAATAACATAGTGGCACTAAGAGGCGCTGAATAGGACAAACATAAAAAGCAGAGCTAGCAATAGCCTCTGCAATATCATATCCACTGGGTACCCTTCTTCACGAAATCCTAGCCCACATTTCATTTGCCTTTGATTTACTTTGAGTATAAACCTCTTGAGCCAGTCTTCAGTACATTTATCCACCCCAGCGTCCTGCCCTCGAGTGCTATCACAACACAGCGTTCATAATCACAGAGGTGCTGCCTGCGGCACCCGTCTGCGCCGTGGCCAGCCCATCGTCGAGGGGACGTGTTCATCGCCCGTCCTCTGACCACAGCTGATGTACAAACCCGGCAGCGCACACACGACGACTCCAGCCTCTTTGTGGGCTCATTGACATGCAACAGAAACCCCAGATACCATATGGAGCGTGGAGGCAGATGGATGGACATATGTATAATCTGTGTGCGTCTCTGCTGATGTAAACATCCCAGCGCAGGCATTAACGCTCAAGTATATGGTTTGCATTTGGGGCACAAGAGAATTTTTCTCCCATAAAATAAATAAAATACGTTCTGAGCATCTTGGGATGAAGCCATTCTAATCCTTTTATTCTTTCCAAAGGAAAATGATTCCATATTCAGGGCACTGTGCAAACAATTAATTAGCCTAATGAAAATGAAAGACCTAATTGCTCAGTATTATTACGGTCGTTGGCAGCCAGGCATGACCAAAGAATAGGCACAGTCTTACCAGGGATAAAGCACAACTTTCCCTTTTTGGGGGCTTTTTTGATATTTCAACATCTAGCAAAACAATTTTTTTTTTGAGTGATAGTGTAATTCTCCCTTCCACATGCAAAAAAGCTGGCAGTATTTGGAGACATCTGAATGAGCTGCTATACAATAAAAAAAATGAAGAGGAGAGAGACCCAGCTGGTGTGAAATGACCTGGCTGAATGGAAGTCGATAAAGCTGTAACTTGCCTGAGTTGAATGATATGGGGGTGTCTCCACTGCATGTCTGTGGCAGGAGACTTGACTCACACGAGTGATGCAACATTAAGAAAAATTGTATTTTTTAAGGAGCACACCTAAAATTAAAGTACAATGATCCTTAACGCTGCTCCCTTTTCAATGATCTGTTGTTATCCAACTGGAAAAGTGCTTTAAATTCATGCAGATTAATTTGTTCACTGTGGATCATGAAGAGTCAGGTTACAGGGGCTTTAAGAAACTGAACTGTTATCATTCATGCGTATCTCATAACGGGGAGATAGAAAGCAGATGCTGACTAAACATTGACCTAGCCTGAGGAGTATGGGCCCAATAATTCTTCCTTTAGGCAGATGATTCTCATGGGAAAATCCCCAAGATTCAGCTTTAATTCTATTATCTGCCTTGTGCAGAGACTGGCAACCAGAGACTATTCTTTAAAAACAATGTGGGTGAAGTCTGCTCTCATTCACACTTGCACAACCCCACTGACTAAAATATATAAATTATTATATTTCTCAGCAAGCTGGTTTTTTTTGGTGTTGGAGGGGCAGGGATTGCAGCTTGAACTTAATTGGAGGCAGTTTTAATCTGTGGCTCCAGGCTGGCACCCAGCGCTGCAGGATGTGCCCATGATGCAACATCAGGCACTCACATGGGAAATGCAGCCTCCAGGTGTAACCAGTGGTGATAGGCAAGTGCCTCACGTAGGGGCTTGGGATCATCCCCAGGCAGTGTTTAATTGACTGCAAAGGGAGGAGGAACCCAAGCCTGGTCACTGAGATGAGGTGGGATGGCCCCCTCCTTCCCACTCTCAGTGTGCTTAGCAGAGCACTCCAGGGGATGTTATTCCTTCCCCGTGTAATTTAATGAACTGCTGGCTGGCAAAGAGCAAGGGTAAAGTCAGACCCCTCTAGGGACGCAGAGTGAGAGCAGCCCACACCCTTCCCTTGGCGCAGGAGGGGAAATTTCTTTATGCCACCACAGCAACTCACTGGAAAAGCAGTGACACAGACTTGGTCACTTGAAGGCTTTAGATACTCCACATTTGTGCTGCGTTGCCTTTTAGGAGGTAAGTTGTGTCCAAATATACTCGGTTTTGAGGAGGATAAAAAAAAGAGGTGATTACAATATAGAATAGTAGAATCCTGTGAAAAAGGTAAGAACAGAAAACACAGGTTTGTGGCTGAAGGTCACTGAACTTCACAATCACCCTTTTAGCTTGCAAAGTGAAACCAAGGAGAAGGCATGGGCCTTCCTGAAACCATTTCAGGTCTGTAACCATTTGTTATAGACAAATAAACCATCTGTTTATGCCGCTGGTAACAATTATTACAGATGCTGCTGGGGACTTTGAGACATAAAAAAAGACAGACCCAAAGATGTCATAGCAGGAACGGTCTATCAGATAACTGAATATCCCAGCAACCTTGGTCAGGCTGGGTACCAACATTCGGCTTAGCTGAATACAGCTGCTCTTTAACCTCGGATAGACAGCTACTCATCACCCCTTCCTGACAAAAAAGAAAGCCCTAACAAAACAAGGCTTTTGTTTTTAATTTATTTTGCAAATCTACCAATTTATTTTATGAAAGTATGAAATCCTATGTGGTTACATGAAACAGTTACATTACAGTCCAGGTAATACAAATAACCACTACAAAGTTAGTTTTAAGTACTCTTGGATAACAAGTAGATTTTACATCATTTAAAATAAAAGTCACAAAGATGAGAGAAAATAGCCTTGTGATTGTCAAAGAATTTAGTTTAAAGCAAGGAAACAACTGTAGACTTTCCTTGTCCTACAAAAAGTTGAGAGAAACACTGACGTTTACATCATCTTTCAATGTTAATGTTTGATTAGACACATCAAACAAATTTAAGTGCACACATCTGCTCAGGATAACAATAATAGTTCACAAGTTGTCTGGAAACCAGTGTCAGGTTTCATTCTCTGGGAATTACATTCACAGTATAACATCACCATCATCTTTGCTTTCAGATGCATAAAAATTCTGTAATATAGTTTGTAAAATACACTAGAGCTTCAAATCTGCTCTAATTGAATTCAGTGGGAGTAGGATCAGTTCCTACATTTAATAAGTACTTCTGATTTACTGAAATCCTTAAAAACAGCCTCCTTCCTAGGAATGAAATTAATTTAGTGAACAAAACAGTAATTCAGCAAAACTCTTAGCTTTACTCTCCAGCAATTGACACTGCAACTGCATTTCTGAGCACCTTTATGCATGATCATTCTTTCCACCAGCAACAAGACACACAAACACACCAAGTAACTGTGCTTAGTAAGGACTCGGAGCTATGTAAATAAAGTATAAAAATCAAAGAACAAATTGAATTAGTCTAGATACTGCTCTCCTGACACCCATCCGACACACCTCTAAGTGTCATTCTGCTGCCTGTAAGCTGCCATGTCTGATGAGACATCTGTCAATCACGATTGCATAACTGCTTCTTAGGAAGCAATTAAATGGAGCTTTGATTTTGTAGCTGCATCTCTACATTGCGCACGTAGTTCAGGGCAAAATGGCCCAGATGCTACTGCTGCATATAATGCAACAGTTTTACAGGAGAGCTGTTTATGGGGAAAAAAGGCAGGTGCAGGTACAATCCTGGTGGCCTGTGGCACAGAGATTAAAACAGTTCATTCTCTCTTGTAGCCTCCACCTCTTTCAACCAGGACATCCAACATGGTGCAACCCCTCAAATCTCCACTCGTGCATGTGGAACAAACCTGCAGAGCTCGTTGTAGTACAGAAGTGAAGCCAGCAGCATCTTGGCAGGGCTTCAAAGAGCACTAGGCATTTATCTACAAGAGTCTCTTTTAACACTGATCACCTCAAAAAACTTAAAGCAGTCAGGTTACATAAAACTATACAAACTTTTCACCTGGACATAAAGTGCCATCAAACTACGGAAGCAAAAAAGAAGTTACTGTTGAGGGGAGTAGCTATTCTAAGTGTCTACAGCAGGCTTTATTCCCCTGAAGTAGATAACATTTGCTACAGTCTTGGAAATGGTACCAAGCTGGTGGGAACACTACTAGAAGCAAGGCTAGCAATTTTCTTCCTTCCTGACAAACACTGTTCTTATCCGACACGCCAAAGACAACTAGGCTGCATTTACTGGTGGCTAACTGCAGAGCCTTCCCCAGAAGGTAGTTCAAAATGGTAATAGATGCTTCAGTTTCCCATTCTGTGATATGATACGATAAATATAATTTGTTCAGACCCTTTGTTATGAGCATGCATTACAACAGACAGCCCCACCCTGTTATTACCACTGTGCCTGCTTGTTTTCCGTCTCTACTCATGTAAATGTAATGTCAAATCCTCTTAAGAATCCTGAGCAGTCGTCCAGAATCACTTGTTCAACTGACATTTCTGTAATAATAAGGAAAGCAAAAAGAGTTGTGGGAAATTAAATGGTGCTCCTGTTGCCAAGTTGGTAAAATTATACGGCAATATGCTTCCAGTAGTTGTAAGAAATTAATTTGTGGAGTGCTTACAAGTCTTACATCTACTAAATCTCAACAGGATATATAATGCTATTTAAGTGATACAACTTACAAATGTTGAGGAAAAAAATCAGCACCAAAGAGTGAAAGAAGAAACTAGAATCTTGTCTGCACTCTGATTCCTCAAGGCTGGACCTCTACAGCTGAGGAAGCCATGCAGGAGATCCTTGGTGAAGTACTTTTGTACGTATGTCAGCACCTGCACCTCTCCCTTCTGCCACCCCTCTTCAGCGGATGAGACAGGGCACGATCAGCGAGTTACTCCACTCCTGTAAACAGTGGCTGGCAAACAGCTCAGCCAGCCCCTCCGTTAACCACTCTCTCTTCCCCTGCTTTCTGAAAGTACTACCCAGAGCAAAAGAAGTGTCACTACTTTCCACCTGCTTTATTATAACGTTGTTCAGAAAGAAGTGCCTGAGACACCCGATCTGTACATGAATTAATTTTTAAATTATGCCACTACGTAATTACTGTCATTCTTTTCTCACAACAATGTCAAATACAATATAAAACTTTGTATTTTCTATAGTGAGTGAAACCAGCAAAGTCAAAAGAAAGACAGTGCCGGCAGTGCTGTTACTGCTCCATTCTGTAAGACAGAACCAGGGTAAGGCGCTTTGGCAACCAGCACCAAGTTTAAGCGACAAGCTTTGTAACAATTCGCTCTCCGCACACCACAGTACGCACAAGTTTTCTGCAGATGCACAGAAAACTGAGACACCCTGGTTGTTCTCTAAGCTGCTTTGAAACTACAACAAATTTGTTTAATCCAGCAGCAGATCCTGGTACTATTCCTTTCCTAAGTACAGTACATTTTGATAGCAACATAGAAGCACACATACACAAAACAGATCTGTTCGAGCTCACCATGGTTCTGATGGGCTACACGCACCAAGAGGCAATTCAGACAGAGCACACAACTCAATTCATCAGGACAACAACACTGACTCAAAGGAATTCCAGGTCCACTTTGTGAAGGAAGAGAGTCCACAAAGGAAATGATCTTATTGCAAGTTGTGCTGCTCAGCTCTGCCACTTTTAATACAGATCAGAAGTATCAGAAGCTACCAGGGAGCCAAGGACAAAGAATTCCTGTTTTGTAAATATTTTAAGAATAGCAAGCTTGCTTTAAAAAGAAGAGCCACTGCACAATATTCCAAATGGCCTTCTCTAACAGACTTGAAATTGTTAGATAACACTGACAGAAAATACAGATTTCAGTAGTAGTTCTGGCACTTTGCAATTTGGAAAACTCTTGTGCATATGGGACTGAGGCAGGTTGTTTGCAGACCCCTTTCTCGCAGTATCCCAGGGTCACTGGTGCTTCCTTCACAGCAGCGTATCGCTGGACTCAGCAGGTGCCTTCCTCGGAAGGCGCAAACTGGCAGCTGTCCTGAGAAACAGTGTCAATGCTCTGCACTTCTGACTGCGGGTGGATTGACACCTGAACGGCTATCTCCTGGCCTTGCTCATTCATGGACCCATCGTCTGAATCCCCGGCTGGTGAATCGCTCCGCTTGAGCTCTGGGTTGACAGGGTATATTGCAGCTTGGGTACCGCAAGCTTGGGTCTGTTTCTCCTCCTCACCAACTTCATCGGGATCGTCAACTCGCACAGCCTCAAAGATCTCCTCCATGAATGCCCTGCAGTTAAGGATCAGTGGTGGAAGGGGAATGCTCCTGGCCAGCTCTTCAATGTACCGAGCAAACTCCATGGTCTTAAACTGAGTGACTTTGGCCAACTCTAGCGTTTTGGTAGATGTGATGATAGGGATACGCTTGGCTATCTCAAAAGCCTTCTGAAGCTTCTCAGCCCCTTCCGTCCTAAAGAACTCATTGATAGCCTTCTCTGTTTTGCGGAGGTGACTGCTCATCATGCACAGACGGGTTATGTTTAAAACGAGGGTGATAGCAAAGGCAACGAGGCATACAATCATGTAGTAGATACTCATGTCTCCTGAGGTGAAGATAACCCTCAAGGTGACTGTGTAATACAAGGTGTCATTACGGTTAACAGCCGCACACGTGTATCGCCCCCGGTCAGCAAAGTTGACCTTTGTGATGTTAAGGGAATTATCAGCAATCCTCCACCGGCCACCTGGAGATTCAAAATAAATAAACTGAGCTAATGAAACAAAAATCACTTAGTAAACTACACACATGCTGTTTGCTCCATCAACAGGAGACAGAGCTTGGAAGTAAGCAGTCAATTTCTAGCATAACACAAACAGTACACCAAGGACTGAAATTTCCTTTTCATGCTTGTGATACAGAAAGTCATATCCCAGTTACTGATGCTACTGCTTAATGGTAAATTATTCTGCACACTTGCTACTCTGGTTCTTCTGCTTTCTCTCGTCTGCACTTTCTTGTGTGCTTTTGGACTGCTAGCTCCTTCTGACAGGGAACCTAATTCTTAACTAGTGCTTCTCACCCACTGCGTAACTCTACGTTGAAAGACTGTCCTCTGTAAAGTCTAATTTTCCACATGTTCAGAGTCAAAAGCCAAGTGACCCATGAAAAACATCAGAGTCTGCAAATGGCTCTGCTGGCAAAAGAACCCAGGATTTTCTTGAGACACAGTTTTCTGCTGAGCATGCAGTGCTGATACACAAAAACCATGTAAAAACAAATCATTAAAAGCAGCTAGCTTTATACAGTATTTCCTATGCGCTTGTAACTTAGGGGGAAAACTGTTTTCATAACTCATTCTTCTAATTACTCTACTTCGAACTAATCTCCAGATGGCATTCTAACTACAAAGAGGTTACTGAATACTTAAGGCAGAAAGATGGCCTCCGAGAAGATCCTATCAATTAGCTCAATGACTTTCATTAATACTAATAGAGAAAACCACAGGCATCTCTAAAAGACATTATTTTTTGAAAACGAAAAACTACAGGGACAGAACTATAAGAGCCAACGGCTAGGAAAAGATATTCTCCCTCTGTACAAAAGGGTTAAATAGCATGCACTTCGTTGTTGGCCATTACAAATTGCGTTAGTTTCCACGGTCTCACTGGTGCATAAACCAGAAAATAAATGTAATAAGTTATCCCATGCTTTAAAAAATCCTGTAACAAAATGGAAGCACTGATTGCCAGCTGGAAAAGGTCACAAGTTGTGGAGAATTGTGTTTAATTCATATGTTTGGAGAAATAGAATATAAACCAGAGCAATAACAAACAAAAACAGCAGTTAGCATCTTGTAGGATGTAGATTTATTTCTTCTGTATTGAATGCTGTGATGCCTCTTGAACGAAATGATTCTGTGGGGCAACACAGCAGGATGGATGGGCTCGGACAGAAGAACTCAGGTATAATTCACATGCCGTATGCCAGAGGGCAAAGAGCTTTGTCTGTCTCTCTCCTTATCTCCCAACTGTACAAATGGGAGCATAGGAAGAGAAAATGATAATAAAGTCACAGAGGTTTTCAGGTACTGTATAAAAGGGGAATACTAAAGCATAGAAAACAGGAAAGCTCACCTTCACCTTCCTGTTCCAGCAGGTGTCCTCTGGAGTTATACCAAAGAATATATTCATACTGGCTGATGTTCAGTTTACATTCAATTAAAATACTGGTCCCCTCTTTGGCTATGATATCATGGTGTGGTGGAGAACTTACTAAAGCTTGAGACACTGTATGAAGTGATGCACTGAAAGACCCAAAAGCAACTGTCCTGTTAAAAACTACATTTTCCAGTGTAAATCCAATTGAAAGATCAGCACTAACAGTCAAAATTAACAGGCAATAGCTGAGCTTCATGGAAAGCTAGAGAAAATCCTTTTTTCATTTAATTTGGAGAAATGAGGTCAGATGATATTAAGCTGTCTGTATGGCTCTGAGATAGGAGAGCAGGCTCTTGATTTGTTCAGTGATAGAAAATGCCTGGGATCCGAATGTACTTTCAAGACCATCAGTATTAGAAGTGGAAACTGGAACCCCAACTGAAAGAAAAAAAAAAGAATTAATTTTATTAATGGTAGCAAGCTTACGGCGTATTCAAAGGTCATTTCCAGTAAATAGATTTAGATTAGCATAATATACACTGTCAGTCAAGAGGTGCCAAATCAGAGCTTTGCTCAGCACACAGTAATGAAACGAGGGTAAGAAGGCATTAGCACAGCCTTCGGTCCTCTAGATGTTCATCTTCCCATCCAAATAAATAATCTCAGGAACAGCAATCATTAAGGGAAAAAGGTTTTAAAAAAAGAACAAATTGTTCAGACTATTCAAAATGCATAACTATCTTTAGGGTCAGAAAGCAGATTCTGTATTTGTTAACAGAGAAAAAAGTGCTTTCTTAATAGAGGAAGAAAAGCAAGAAAGAGGATATAATTTCTGCCTTGATCTCCACTAATATCAAAGTGCTTTTAAGCCCTAGTTTTCTAAAGCCAGTCTTTCATTTGGCATTGAGAGAAAACCCAAAGCACACACACATCTGATTTGTATCATTTATACATGTACTTACTTGATTTTAGAGGCACAATCGGTGTTAGATGTCTAAACACTACACAATGTTTATAGTGTCTTGTGTTGGGAACTCTCTGGGTAGTTATCTACAGGCACAGAGAGGAAGTCCCTTTCTAAATATCAGGACACCGATGTCTAAACACACCTCCTCTTTCGCAATCCCGCTTGCTGCTGCTGCTATATTTTCTAACTCTGCCTCTTTTTTTTCTTGTTTGTTTTCCAACAAACTTCTGTTGAAAATCTTTTACTTTACGCTGCTACATCTCAGCGGTTGTATCTTGTTTATCATCTTCTCTACCCAAATGCTGCCCCACATTTCACAGCAATTTGAAAAATTGTTTTGTCTAGGGACAGAATTCACATTCTTCAAATTGATGTGCACAAAAGATATTTTAAGACATTAGGATATAGCCTTTAATTTTACATCCTTTGCACACAAGGATTTTCCTTTTTTAAAAGCCAGAATAAAACCAGCTTGTAACAAAATGAGATGACACCAGTAACAGAAAATCTGTAATCAATTTCCCTAGAATCCAGATTCAAGAAAATTTCTAATCCAACATGCACTCCCTAAAGTTATGATTCCATCTAGACTGCTCCAGAGGCCTAAAAAACAATTTACAAAGTACAGAAGCCACAAGCCAAAATGTTATCTTAAAGAATATCTCGCTTCATCCCATTGACTGTGTGACTTCAAATTTATCATCTTTTCTTCTACCAATAACAAATGCTAGCAGAGTTGAATTTCATAAATATCACAACACAAAAGAATACATTTTCTTAATAAATAATGCAGACACTTCTCATCCTTCCAGAATCACTATTTAACACTGCCTAAAGCAGACAGAAATCCTTTTACTTATGAAAAATAATTTAATGTAAATGAATATAAGTGATTTGTAGTAATTGTCTTTTCAACAGAGAAAAAATAAGCATATTCAAGAATGGGAAAATTTGCTGATAACACACTACCCAGGCTAGGAATTTTTTTCAGTTAAAGTTAATTTGTCGAAGGTCAAACCAGATTCCAGACTTGAAATCTGATGAGAAATGTGTATGTGACCCATTTCTGTTGTGGCTATGGCTAAAACCTGTTTAACAAAGAAGGCAAAGCTGTGTCCAACTCTCCTTCCAGCTTGACTAACCAACTCACCCACTGAATCCTAGAAAGAGAAACTGGAAAACAGGCCCCTTCCTTCCCTGTAAACAGCAATCCCTTCATCTGCCCTCTTTTTTTTTTTATTGGCCCCACTCTGTTTTCTATTATGCCTCTTGTCCGTTCATTTGAGGTGAGACCAGCACTAAGAACTCAATTATACTGTTGTGCTGAAGAAGCTACTTTCCCACATCTAAACAAAGTATCAAGGCCTCTCACTCCTGTTCTCCACCAGTTACACTTTAGGGAAAGTGTTCCTGAGTCCTGCTGCCTCTGAAGAAGAGCATCCCAGCTACACCAACTGCACAGATCTGAAAAAAACACAATACTAAGGTTGCTGCTGACCAACAACTATTCTTCTGTTTGAAGGAGTGGTTTTAGCCTTCCTTTTTTAGACCCTGAGTATGTTCTGAGGGTTTCAGAGTGTTCAGAAGGCTGCTGACAACTTGGTGACCTTGTGCAGATTTCTTAAAGGCAGGCTGCGGACTGTTAGCAGTTTGTGACCACCGACACTTGGATTGCCAGTGTTGCCGTTTGAGCGTCTGTCACAGCTTGCACTAGCAAGCGAGGGGCTGTGGTCACAGATCTTCAACATACAACACTCCACAACCCAGCTGCCTTCAGTTAAAAATGCATTTAGTGGCTTTTGCAGGCATCGGGACTTGACTTCACAGCGTTTGATGCAGTTACAACTGGGGAAAGCTCTGCAGTGAAGACAAACCCTCCCCTTCGTTATTGGATCAAATACATAAGAGTAACTTCCAGTCTGCCAAAACAATAACCTCCCAACTAATAATGTTTTAGATTTATTAGGGAATAATTCCAGTACCTCCTGTACTTTGCCTGTGTTATTGTCATTTTAAATTATTAAATTTAAATTGTTAGACTTTCAAGTGTCTGTGACACTCCTCCTAAAATGACATTAGGAACCTCAGTCAATTATTTAACACAAGGAATACTCAGCAACATTTCCCCTCACAAGAAGAAGATAATTATCTTCAGTAATTGCATATGCTCTCCGCTTTACTTGCACTGAGCTTGCATAATGTATAAAACATTGGTGATGGGTCATTGAATTTTACTATTAAACTTCTCGAGGTCTGATTTATTAGAAATTGTTTGTCACATTTTGCTTTTGGAAAAGCCATTATTGCTAAGCAGACAATGATCTCTCAGTGCCGAGTGCTGGGAAAAACAAAATGATTTGTGAAATCCATATTCTTCAACCATCACACTTATGCAAAACAGCTGCTGGAGCTGATAAAGGATCCAAAAAGAATAAAACGCGAACAGTGCCAACATCACAATTGTTCAAGAAAGCATTAAGCCCAAGCAAGACGGAACATGCAGAATAGAAACTGGCCATTTTACAACTGAACCTGAAGTTGAGCTCAACGTATTTAACCTTTATTAAACCGTAAGTTGTAACAACAAATATCAGTAGAAAGATAAAAATCTGTGATGCATATGCTTGTATGAGTCATCTTTGGCTCTCAGCCTGAAAAAATGTACGTTTGTTTAACTGAGAGCACTATAAGCAGTCCCACTGAGGTCAATGGAAGTACTGATAGTACTTAAAATTACATATTTATAAGGCTCTGCAAAACTGGGGCCCAAGAGGTTGCAAGTTATATGGCTTTACATTCACTGCTCACAACATCATTTCAAACCTGGAGAAAAGTAAAGCAATAAACCGAGGCACACCTGACAGACCACAGACTTGCTCTGGCTGACTGCCACTTCTGGCATACGACGTGGAAACATATTTTGACCTTTACTAATTGGTAATAACACACACTAAATAGATCTAAAGGGATCACTTCTAGACAGAGCACACCTTCCTACTCACAGCGCGATGTCTTGTAGAAATAAGGCTGCCGTGACCATCCCATGAAGCTTTTTTAATCCCCTTTCAAATGTGGGAGCAGCACATGGCAGAGCCCCAAAGACACTAACTCCTGGAGTCTCTGAAAATCGACGGCGTGGCCTCGACAAGAGCCACTACCAGTGTTCCCAGCACAGGAGAGGCCACAGGGAGTGTTCACCCTCTGCCAACACCAGTGAATGCTCTGCAGGGCAGCAGCTGCACCCACAGCCTAAACACCAACGTATGGAGCAAACCCACAGGAGCCCAGCGCAGACCTCCCCTGCCCATGGCTACCTTAGGGGACACGGCGCTTTGCCATGTACGTGGCCCCTTGGTTGCCTGACGCGTGTCGCGGGGCCACCCACGAAGGCCACGGGATCGGCCGCACACGAAACAACCTCATTTCCCCCTATCAGCTAAACAGGGGACAAACCTCCCCCGGACGGACGCCCTGTCCCCAGCAGCCCCGGCCCCGCCGGCGCCCACCTTCGCTCATGGATACATCCCGCTCACGCTGCGCTGCTCGGAGGAGCGTGAGACGCCACGTCCACCCGCGCCCCCCGCGCCGTAGCCCGGGCAACCCAGGCCACGCCGGCCTGACGTCACGCCAACAGGCCGGCCCCCTCCCCCGGCAGCATTTCCATGCCAAAATACCGAGGTACGACACGGGCCCCCGGCCTGTCCCGCACCAGCGCCGGGCCCGCGCGCCGCTGCGCCGGTCCCCCTCACTCTGACGTCACCGCGGCGCAGTGCGGTAGCGGTACGGCGCTCTCCCCGCGGGGAGGGTGTCCAGGCCCGGCTCGCCCCGCCCCGCCCCGCTCCGCTCCCCAGCCCCGTCCCGCCGCGCACCTCCGCCGCCGCCGGCCCCGCCGCCCGGACGTGTTTCCCCGCGCGCCCTTCCGGGCTGGGCCGCAATTCCGGGGTCAGCCGGCGGGTGCCGCTCTGCGCCTCGCCTCTATGGTTGCGGTCCGCCCGGCTCGGGAAGGCGGCGCTGGCGGCCCGGCCCGGCCCGGCTCGGCCCGGCAGGTGAGGCGGCACCGTGGGCGGCGGAGGGGGTCTGCGGGGGCCGGGGCACGAGGGGCTCGAAGGGGCCTTATGTAGGACCGGGAATCCCAAGGGGAGGGGGGCTTTGGGGGCACTTGGGGGTCCCCTGTGGGGCAGGCGGTGCTTATGGGCGGGGTTGTGGGCACCTGGGGGTCCCCTTATGGGCCAGGAGTCCCGTGGCGGGGCTTTAGGGAACCTGGGGTCCCCTGTGGGTCAGACAGCCCCATATGGGGGTTATGGGGCCCTGGGTGTCTCCCGGGGAAATGGAGGCACAGGGAGGCCCCCAGGGCTGGGGAGTGCAGTGGGGTGCCCCGCGTGGGGACGGGCCCGGTGGGGTGACGCAGATGCTGGGGGTAGCTGACCTCATTGCATCGGTGGCCGCCTCTCTGGGGACACTGCTCCACGCCAGTGGCAATGCTGGGGGTCCGTGGGGTGCTGGACGTGGCCCTGCCTGCTGCTGCCTTCGGGTTACTGCCGTGGAGCTGGTGAAGTGCCGGCAGTGAAGCCAGGAGAGAGAAACCTCTGCCCGTGAGCAGGCCGCAGCCTGGCAGCCCTGTTCCTGATGTGCCGTGTCGGGGCTGGTCGCTGCGGCAGCTGGAGCACGTTTCACATTCTGGGTGGTGTTAACGCCCTGGTGACCCTCAGCCTTATATACAGAAGCGAACCAGTCGCTGCCTCCCTGCCTGCCCGGCGTACTGACAGCTCTCCCCATTCGTATCTCACACCCTTCAAAGCAGCCATCCCGAGCAATTTGTTTTCGCTTTGTTTTTGGTGAAGCAAGTCATTAATTTAATTATCTGAGGACCTTTTGTACCTTTCATTGGCTTTTCAGAGTTAGTAACCTGTTTCTTTCCTGCGGAGAGGGTGTGTCAGTTAGATAAAGCTACATGTTTCTGTGGGACTTTAAACTTCCAAGTGTGACATTTCTTCCAGTCAAATGTAACTCGATGTACACACTCCCTTAAAATCATAATCTGTTTGTGTGAGTATGTGTGGCAACACGAAGGGATTTCTGTCTTAGTTGTGTTTAATTATTTAAAACACTAATGTGATGCTTTTGAACTACTGTCAAAGTGTACAAAGGAGTGATTACTTTATCTCCTTTGCTTTCTGTGGATGTCATAGTCATGTCTGAGAAAGACAGCAGTGAAAATCTGAAAGAAGAAACGTCTTACCAAGACGAAAACGAACAGAAAGCAGAGGAACTTGGCTGTGCTGAGAGCAATGAAGAGAGAGCGCAAGAGCTTGAGCCTGTGCCTGTGACTCGGAAAAGACCTGAGCCCAAACCCCCAAGCCAGCCTGCTGCCCCAGAAAAGCCTGCCGTTGAAACCCCCAAGGTGTGTTTCTGTGCTAGCTCTGAATAAGGTGACTTCACATTTCATATCTTTGAGCACAGAAGAATTCTGAGCGTGAGCCCCACTCCTTTTCTGAAAATTCACATTGCTGTTTACTTGAAAAGAAAAAGCTGCACAGAAGTTGCAGGTCACAGACAGCTTGTGTTCCTCACCTCACCATAATACCTGCATCACTCTCTTCTGCTTTTCTTCATTAAAGGTCTCAGATTCTCCTGCTGCAGTTCAGACAGGATGGGGGTACTGGGGAAGCTGGGGGAAATCTCTTCTGTCAACTGCGTCTGCTACTGTCGCTACTGTAGGTAAGGCTCTTTCTGGTATTTGATAAATATTTTAACCACACTTCATGTCTCAAGCTACTGCTTTTGGTCTTGTTTCTAGAGATGGGGATTTCTGTTATGGAAGCAATTCTTGGCAAAATGTCAAGAGAATCGTTCAGGTAATGGGGAAAACTTGTACCAAAAGATACAGTAAGATTAAGGAGATATGCAAAGCCAAAATTACTTTCAAGTTTTTTGTATGTTTGTATAATTTTCAGCTGGTATTTTAAACTGGTATTCAGCTGGTATTTACAACTTGATTGAAAAGCTGAGATAAAACCTGGGTTCGTTACATTGGTAAGCAAGCTGGATAGTAGTAGCTTTTAGTGCTGGGTAAACTGTCTTGAACAGAAGGAATCCAGAATAATAAAAAACAATATGCAGTCCTAATCCTGCTTCTGTTCTGATTTCTCTTCTATCTCATGGTTAAAGTACTACTGCTGTCTTCTCTAGGTCAAGGTATTTCAAATGTCATAGAAAAAGCAGAAACAACACTTGGGATCCCCAGTCCTACTGAAATCTCTTCAGAGACTAGAGATGCTACAAGAGGTCAGTTTTTACTGCATAAAAACAACACTGAAACATGTCTTATAACATAATCAGCCCCCAACTAGCATCACCTTACTCTGCATCTTGCATGTTGAGGTAGATATCTATGTGCTAAAATAATACTCTCTTGCTTACTTCTGTTAGCTCTAAAAAGTAGGTAGGAAAATAATCCCAATTCTAGCCCTGCTCCTGGCTGACACTTGTTAACTTGTTTGTTAATTTTCTCCACTCTGTAGCTGACAGGATCTTTTTTTGGGAGTGAAGAAGTTAATTTTCTGCCTTCTAATGCAGGAAGCGAGAATCCTGGTGCTAGCAGCACAGATGCAGTTGATGATGGCAGTTCCTTTCCTATTGCTGGGGCTCTTGGAGTTTTATCAACCATCTCTACTGCTGTCCAAAGCACAGTGAGTGAGTTGGGAAGTCAGGAGAAAATGGGTTGAAGAGAGCATTGGGTTTTTTTGCCTTGCATCTGAAGCATCGTAACAGGAAGCTTTTAATTTTGACTTTTGTGGGATGAATGGTGAGAAACTGTTTCAACCTTCAGACAACCTTTATCCTGTGCCTTGCTTCTAACTGGCACTTACTGTGTAAGTCATCTTGAATTGTGATAGTTCTCTATTAAATGTTGATAAATAACAAAAAACCCCTAAGGGTAGACAGTGTGGTGCTTGCATTCCCGTGCACGTCACCTTTGTACTCTATTTCTTCTCCCTCCCTTTAGAGTGTTCAGGTAAATGCTGGGTCAGACTTATTCCTGGAATATTTTCACTGATTTCCACAGACCTGTCTAGAGATGAAATCCATTCTCCTCTTCAAAAACTTCTGTGAAACTAGCCCAAATTGCTTGGAAATCAGCTTGCTCCTGTGACCATGAGAAATGCACTTCAAAGGAACCCATTACCCTTAGAAACTGTGCTTTTTTGATCTCTGTCTTGTCAATTTGCCCATGAATCTGAAAGAGCTGCAGATGGAAAGCTTGCTTCTGCTTTTAAGGCTTGAACAAGAGTTAGCAATGCAAACCCACAGGTCTAGTGTTTTCTGACTGGAGGGATGAGAATGAAATACTTTAATGTGCTGAGAACCAGCTTGTTCACAAAATAAAAATGTATTTCCCATCAGATTGCTGCAGCTATCTGAGTGCTATATTAAACTGTTGGATGATAGTGTATTGTGGCTCTTTCTGTATCCTTCTCCTCTCTTTGTGGTGATTAGGGTTGAATTTTAGGGTGACCAGGACCAATTTGCCTTGATATAAATCCCCCAGTTCGATTTCTTCAATTGTATAGTCTTCTGCCAGTTTTACGTGCTGTCTGTATCCAAATCTGGTTCCTAGGGGAAAAGTGTTATTAGTGGAGGTCTGGATGCCTTGGAATTCATTGGGAAAAAGACGATGGATGTAATAGCTGAGGGAGACCCTGGATTCAAAAAAACAAAGGGCCTAATGAACAGAAACTCTACATTATCTCAGGTATGGCAGTTCCGTATCAGCTCCTTGTTGGTTTCTCTCATTTCTTCTCCCTTCTTTTCTGGTCCTGTCATTAAGCGACCATTTACTATTAACCAAAAGCCTTCTCTTCCCATATTCTGTGTCTTCCAGCACTGACCTGAGTCCTCTGCTTTTCTTTTTCAGGTCTTAAGAGAGGCAAAGGAGAAAGAAGAGCAGCAGACAGCTACTGAGGTTACCATGGCTACGGAGAAGAAAGCCCATTATGGGTTACTGTTTGATGAGTTTCAAGGTCTTTCGCATCTGGAGGCCTTAGAGATGCTTTCCAGAGAGAGTGAATCAAAGGTAATGGCCTTGAGCAATTTGCCTTTTATTTTGAGTTCAGCTGAGCAGGGCAAAGAAGATTAGAAATGTATGTATATACATGTAAAATCAGGTGCTCAGAACTTGTTATAAAATGATTGATTACCCAACTTCACTTTGACCCCTGCATTATGATCTGGTGTTTGTCTTGGGAGCATTATGTCCTGTCCTCAACTCCTAGAGCCATTCTCTTTACCCAGCTAGCCTCAGTTCCTGCATGTCTTCAACAACTTCTCACAAGTTATCCTCCCGTCATAACCGCTTGTTTGCTGCCTTGATCTGGAGAAGATGAGTATTGTAAGCACAGCAGAGATTGTCCTCTCTGTCTTGGGGCAGGGAGGAGGGCAGATCAGCTGCAATTTCAGAAGACATTCACTTTTTTTATGAAAGAAATTGCTTGATTCCTTACAAATTCATTATTATCTAATGAGACTTCAGAAATAGGTCTTTTTCCCTTTCCTTCTTCCCATAGGAAAATACCACTTTGTCATTAGTATCAGTCTGTGATGTTTTTACATGCAATGTAAACCAGTGCTTCATCTTCCAGCCTGTTTCTTGTTGGATTTATGATTCTCGTTGTCTGTGCTGCCCCTAACTAGGTGAAATCAGTTCTAAATGCCCTCTCTGGAGAAGAGTTGGACACACTGAAGGAGGAAATGGAACAACTCAAAGAAGCATTTTCTTTACCTGAATTCTTTGAAGAAGAAGAGGAAGAAAAGAAGGGTAAGAGAGCCCCAGGTTCTGGGAGGAGAAACTGGTTCTCAATGAAATTCTCAGTGTAGAACCAACCAGCCCTGAGATCACTAGCAATGGGCATGATGCCAAAGTTAAGTTATTCTTTAGCTGGTGCTTAATCCTAAAGCTGTCTGTGGCCAGGAGCATGACAGGTAGCAGTACCCTTTATCTCTGGAAAGCTGCTGTGCATTAATTCTGTAGCAGGAACAATTTCTTGCCAGAGCAGGATTAGAGTTGCTTGACTCCTGGGCAGTTCATGCGACTGACCTTGAAGCCAAGATGCAAACTCAGAGATGCTGCGTTTCCCTGACCATGAGGGAAAGACTGTGAATAGAGTTGTCCAACCAGTGGAAAAGCAAAAAGCCTTTTTATTTATTTTTTAAATGAGAGTTAGCCACACAGACCAAAAGACTCAGAGGTACCTCCATACACAAGAGCCATCTGATTCTTGAGGATTACGCAGATTTAAATGTAAATTTCTTGCATTGCTTTTACCTAAATGGCTCATGAGGGAGGGCTTACACACCTGCACTTGCTGTCATTTAACATTTAATGTATCTTTTATATTTGCTCATGATGGATCTCACAGCCTTCCCCCCACTGTTAACATCTGCCCTGCTGTATATAATAGGAGAACCATAGGCTTTAAGCGGTATTTCAGACTCTCCAGGGTGATGTGCATGTTAGTGCATTATAAAATGCTGCCTGTAAAAAAACAAAAAAAACCCAAAACAACAAAACAAACAAACAAACAAAAAAACCAAACCAAAACGGAATTACCTTAGCTAAAAAAGCAGAATTGAGAAAGCAAAAGCTAACCTTCTGGCACTGGTGTCTCCACCTTTTCAGAACTTACCTTAAAAATTGTATTTAAAAAGACCGGGTTTGATGCGTTCTTGCCTGAGGTGATGATTCAAAGAGAAATAAAGGAAACAGTTGTCAGACTTGAGCAGAACTGATTGTGCATTGAAGTGCTGCTTATTCCTGTATTTGTCCTTTGTGTGGATTCTTCAGCCTTTCCTGTCCTTTAGGAGATGAGGAGTTCACAAAAGAAGTAACAGAGTTGTTCTCAGAATTGCGTATCTCCTCAAAGCCGGACAAACTGGTCATGGTGAGTTATTTCCCATCTTCTAAGAGCTGGAGAGATTCCTCACGTGAACTGCTTCTCAGTCCTGCTTTGCTTGTGAAAATATCAAATGCATGAAAGCAAGCTGTGTTTTAGATCCTTTGACAATGGCAGGCAAAAGAGATGGGCCTTTTCCTTTGACTTTATGGGGCAAAATCATGTTCAGTAACGTCTTTGGCTCTGAATCAATAGACACCAGTGTGTCTTTGCCCTGTCACTGGGCAGTAATAATTGGTGGCAAAGATAACGGAGCAGTAAGCCTTCAGCCACCACAGTGAGATCAATGTACAGTCATGAACTGAAGCCCTCCTCTTGGTACAAAGCAACTGGTTTTACTACGTTCAGAAGTTGGTATGAGGTAGAATTGCCTCTCTTGCCTTCATTTCACTACCCTTCAGATCCACCAAGTGGCAGCAGCATTCTGCAGACGTGTTTTTAAAGCACCTCTGTTAGTCGTGGTCTTGCTGGTAAACTCTAGCACCCGGTGCTGGAGAAATGACTGCCCTCAACTACATCAGTGCAGCCAACCCTCTACAAAGTCCTGAAGGCACTAGGATCATTTGTTCTGGTTCTTCTCACTAGTTCAGGAGTCATAACTGTTTCCTTCCTCTAGACAGATCCAATACTCTGTGTTGTGGTGTGCAGGGGGGCTTCATTCCAGTCATTAAATACTATGGTACATCTTCATACAGGTGAGGACTTCTGCTCATGAATGGATAGCACGATTCAACAGTAGTCTTCCTAAAGAAGAAAAAGAGAGTGAAGAAAAGCAAGAAGTAGAATCCAGAGATGGTGACCATGATGCTAAAAAAACAGTAGAGGTAACTGAGTAATGAAGGAAGAGAATATTTGACTTCAGAGTGTTTATCTGGCTGCTAAGTTACAGTTATGATTCCCAGAGTTTATGGGTTTCTATTTCTGAGCAGGTTCTGAGGTCTGAAAGGACAGGGTAGTGATAGTACATTGTGTGATTCACTTGTTTTAAATAATAAAAGCTGCTAGTTTTTGTATGGTATGGGGAATCTTTTTACCTCTTGCAGGATATCCATGCGTTTGCCATAAGAAGTCTGGCTGAACTGACAGCGTGCTCCATTGAAATGTTTCACAAAACTGCAGCTTTGTTTCTCCATGGTCAGAAACAAGAGGTGACTGCTGCAGACAGAGCCAAGTCCCTTTCACAGTAAGTTCATCTCTTAGTAAATGGGTAGCATATAATTACTTACATACTGATTAAGCTGTCTAATAATTCTTTGCAAATCCATGGGATGCAGGGCTCTTGAATTCTGCATGTGTTCGAAGTTGCAATGGGTGGCATCACTGTCTTCCAGCAGAATTCAGCTGTCTTTTTCCAGCTTAAAGACGTTTCTTGACCTGAAAGAGGAAACCATGCTTGAAAGCTTTTATATAGCCAAGAAGAATGTTTGCCCTAAGCTTGTGTTAGTAGATAGACATTTAAAATATGATAAAGCAGTTGTATAAAAGTGATTCTTAATTACCTCTGTGTTAATTATTTAGTATGATAGGTATGTGATATTGTAAAATTACTGGAACTAATTAGTAGACTGCTCTTACCAATAATGCATAACACGAGATTTTTCTTTTATGTCAGGAGATACTTGGCAAGCGTATGAAATACGCAGTACTTTATTATTCAGAACATGACACTTGTCAGTAAAAAAAAAGCAAGTTAGTACTGTTTCTTTTTGAATGGATATGTCTGTCCTCTGAATGCTGTTTCAGATCTTCAGCTTTAATTATTTGTTTTTCCATCTTTCCCCTCCCTAATTTATTTGGGGAACTTCTGGATCTTCGTACACCGTGTATATGCTCTATATCAATTTTGGTTTAATTTAGCTTTATACGCATGGAAACAAGGTATTTGTGTTTAAAAGAAATGCAAAAAGAAAGTTGTTCTTGTAGACTGTATTTACTACATGGTTTTCCCCACTCTTCCACAGAATGACTATTGTGCTGTGTAAAGAACTGTCAACTTTCTCTAAAGAGTTTACTACGTGCTTAACGACTGCAGGGGTAAGAGTTAACACCGTAGTTCTTAGGAATGAGATGTGGTTAGTTGATTACAGCCTTGGGATCTTCACCATGAAGTGCTTTTTGTGTTTGCACATTTTTACATGCAGTTTTTTGCCCTGTGAACTGATCTTCTAGGTCAGTGTTCCCCAAATTGTGGCAGCTGAATGTATGCTGAGCTTTTGAATGCCTCCTGCTGCATTCAGCCTGGCACAGAGTCGGGGTGGGGAATTGGTGCTGACAGTACTAAGGAGACAGAAGAAAATAAGGTTTGTGAGCCTGTTGTGTTTTGTCCGAAACACTCGGGTGTTATTGAAGATAATATCATTATCTCTGAATTCTCCAGTTGTCCACAGTTCATTTGAAGGTGTAATGTTTGTATTCATATACGACTTGTGTTGGACATGTGCGGGTTACTTTGTTCTTATTTGCACTAGCATTTGCATGCTAGTGGGCAGGTCCTCTGCAGCTTGTGACTTAGCTTTCCTATAGTCAAGGGAGCAATGGTGATTTTAAACTTACTGAGGATTTAGCTTTATCTTGCTCAAAGAAACGTGATCAAATTTTCAATCAGGATAATATACGTCTGATCTCTGCAGGTCAAAGAAAAAGCAGATGTGCTTAATCCCTTAATCACTGGAGTGTTTTTGGAGGTCAGTTACGCTAAAGTTAAAACTAAGCTAATACTTAAAAAATACGCGTGCTGGTTTTTTCCACTTCTTTATCCTTATGCATGCCAAGTTCTCTAACTCATGGTCTAAGATCCTGCTTATCTATCTAATAACTTAAAAGTGTTAATATCTGTAGATTTGCACAAGAGATGAGTTGGTGAAGAGTGAGCCTTATGTGGTCTCAGCTGACAGTTACAATGGGTCAGAAGACACATATTAAATTCAGCAGTCTGGATTTATAGAATTTAAATGTCCAAAGTCAAACCTCAGACAAGCTTATAAAATAGCGTGCAAGAGTCCCAGCGCTTCCCAGCTGTTAAGTTGGTTCTCAATGCTTGTAAACTTCGGAGGTGTGGTAGGAAACGCGTGTTTCCTTTTGGTGTGTTCTTCCTTCCTGCCACAACATGCTTATGCTTCACTTTGAAATAAATTCTCATCTGTTATTGAAAACAATATCCTACATTTGGATTGCACCTGATCTTGTTTGACAGTTTTTAAGCCAGTTGGTTTTTTTCCCCTCAAAAACTTTATTAAATTGATTTCTAGAATGAAGCCTTAAAAATCCACAAGGCTGCTCTTTATGTGCATTAATCAATGCTGTTTGAAGTGAGTATGTGACTAGTAAAGCCGATTTGTAGCATAATTATTCATGTGTGTATTTTGACCTTTGTTTTCACAGGCTTCAAACAGTGCTTCATATATCCAAGATGCCTTCCAGCTCTTGCTGCCTGTACTGCAGATCTCTCTTATTGAGGCTAGAACGGAACTATCACAGCAATAAAAATCCTTCTAATTAAGAACTTTTTGACCTTCCCACTTCATAGTTTCCATGCTGGAGAATGATGTAATGGCTGTTATTAAAGGGAAAAAGATTAACTCTGATCGCTGCTGCTGTAAGAACAGTGATTAAATGCAGTCTGGCGATGACAGCTCTTACAGCACATTGTGAGACGTGATTAGCGTAGTCCAGGCTGGTGGACAACGTGACAGACTTAAAGTGCAGATTGCTTCTCTGTTTGCATGGACTGTCTGTATCTTTTCACTGAAATCCCTCTGCTGTATGTGTTAACAAGCTCTTTGGAGAAGCTCTCTGGACTGTGAAGACAATGCTGGAGAAAAGAGGAGCAGCTGTCTAGTTAAAGAGTTAGCTAAAATCATGGTGTGATTTTTAAGTCGCAGAGACATAATTAGGTTCCTGATAGCTCTGCATTGCTATTGAAGTGAATATTGGATAGGAAGTGCAAGAAAAGGCAAATATTTATGATTATGAACCTTGCAGTTCCTAGGCTGGAAAAGAGCGGAGGGGATTCCTTATCAAGCTGTTGTTGCTGAAGAGAAGCCCCGGCTTCCTGAAGATGTCTGTTAATGACTCAGGGATGTGGGACGGGGAATCTCACTAGGGTGCTGTTTCTCATTCTCTTGCAGAGTGCTTGCTTCAGCACGAGCTGGGAAAATGCTGATTTGGCCCTAAGAATGTGGGTACTTTTCTTTATAGCAATAAATGAGAACTGACTAAAAGGGATTGATTCGTGTTTGGGCAGTTTAATGGGAAAATTTAGGAGGAGGACTCCCCTTTTTCAGTGCAGCTTGACATGTCAGCCACAGACTGATCACAAACTCAGATACGGCTTTTCTCCTGTTTCTGTGTAAAAACACTACAACACAATGCTCCTTCTTCTTGGAAGGTATATTAAAGGAGGGGGTGAGGAAGCAATTTGGTTCTGTTAGCGGGAGTCCTAATTTGTCTCAGAAGCTGCTCCACATATGGTGTCTTTCTTTGTGCTGTGAAAGTGCCCTGCTCTGTTCCTTTTTGCAATTTCTCTCTTTTGAGCCTGCCCATTGGGAGGGAGCAGCCTCAGTTGGAATCACAAGAGCAGAAATGCACAGCTAAAATGGAACTTCAGGAAGACCAGAACAGCTAACCAGAGGTGACCGAGTGTCACACCTGCCTCTGTACTTGCTCATTGGTAACAATGATGCTCAAATCCCATTTTGAAAATCCTCTGAGTTTTAGCAGGTCTTGCACATTTCTGCTGTACTGAAGGCTTAACATTCCTCTGCTCTATCTGTGCAGTAGAGAAGTGTTTTTGTTGTTAGAATACCTTTTGGCTAATGCTCCTTTGATTTTATATATATGGAAAAAGCCTTGCTTTAGTCCTGGTTGGACTCATCAGATCTCTAAAGGGAGAGCCTTTTTTTGCATCTTAAAGAAAACTAGACTTGAAAGGAGTGTGTCTGGCGTAAAAAAATCTGCGCTGCAATAAACTCTGTATTTTTTTCTTCTTTACATTGATAGCATTATTAAAGGATTTGTTTTGACAGCCGTTTTGGTTAAAAGCTATCAAGATAGCAGTGGGCACAAACGAAATGAGAAGAACGAACTGTGGTGGTTTTTCTTCTCAGCCCTGATTGTGGTTTGTGGGGCAGGGCTGGGAGCTGCTCTGGGGACAGGACTGCTGGGGCTGTTCTCATGGCAGGGAACCATCTCAAAGGAGAGAGGGCTCTGAACCCAGGCTGGGGAGTGAGAGCTCCCACAGCCCAGCTCCTAATTCCTGCAGCAGAGCAAAATGGCAGCTTTGCTGCTGCCGCAAAGCCAGAATGTACAGAGATGTCAGAAGAGAAGAAATAAAGATAACGGGGTTTTATGAAGCAGCAGCTGCTTTTCTTGCAGATAAATTCTAATGACCTGCAGTGCTTTAGTGTAGACTAGTTTAATAATTAAAGGAAATGAGGTGATTTTTTTTTTTGAAGATGCAGACAGTAATTCTTTCAGTCGTATGCCCACCTGGATTTTATTATAGCAGCCAATAATGGAAAGTGCACCAGCTTCACTTGTGTGCCAGTGCAAGGACTGCAATAGACAGCCAACAAAAACAGTTCCACAATTGCTGAAATCTTCCTACCCAAAGGATTCATCTGAATTCAGCATCCAACTGTCTGGAGGTCTTATCGCTCGGCCTTGCCTTACGCATGAACCTAACGAGAGCTGGCAGTAACTCGAGCACTTCTGGTAGTGTTCGGGGAGGTGGGAGGTGGCTGAGAATAGATAAGAGTTAGCCAAGATGCTGGCAGTGACTTGGAGGGGGCGAAAAAAAGCCTTCCACAATTATTTTCTTTCCTTGGGAGAGATTCTGTTGCAGCTGTAAAAGCTGCTTCCTGGCAGCTGCTGTGGAAAGGTTTAAAACATAAAAAAGGCTCGGTCCTCTCGATGGGCTTTAGGACTTGCTCCCAGCCCTTGCCCAACCAGCTTCCCAGGGCCTTATTTTTCATTATTAAAACATGCACGTTCAGCAGCAGCAAAACCTCTTGACACAGGGGATGAGCAGTTGTCCTCAATTGGAAGAAGCACCAGCTACTTTGCTACTGGTGGGCCGGAGCAAGCGCACATCTGTCCCAGGTCACCACAGCACAAATTAAATGCCCTGACTCAGAGGCAGGAAGGGGAGGAGGGGAGCTCCGGCATCTCTTTCCCAGGTGTGTTCACTGTATCCTAAATAAACAGCGGTCTACAATGATGTGATTTAAGCAGAGAGATTGGTCTTCTATAGCCAAAGGCTCCTTGGCACAGAAATGAAGGCAGTAAGTGCCCAGTACTGCGTTAATTAGTGTTTTCTGGGAGTTTCGCTAGTCCCTCGCAGCTCTGCGCTTGGACAGCAGCTCGGAGGCCATGCGCTGGTGTTTCGGGTGCTGGTTGGCAGGTTGCTTTCCTTCTTTCAAGGGCAGCTTTGTGCTCACTGCGGGGTGAGAGCAGAGCCCGTGCAGTTTGTGGGCTGGGACCAAGAAGTGGCTGCATCTGCCACTCTCTGCTGTCCTGCTGCGTGGTGGCAGCCACCCCCATGGTGTACAATGCTGGTGGCTGCAGCCTGGCCCGATGGTCGGGGCAGTCTCTGAGAGCCAGTTCCCTGGGGAGATGCTTTGTGTCCCCGTGTCCAGGGAGCAATGGCAGGGCTGTCCCCTGGGCTGCTCTAACTGGAGGATGCTGCAGGCTTAGGTATTGTATCAGAGTACTGAGAGCCCGGATGGGGCTGGCAGGGAGTGAGCAATGAGGTGACCGGTTCAAGATAAGGTTGAGCGTGGTGTTTGTGGGGGAGGCTCCTCCTAAAGCTGTGGCAGGAGCTGCTCAGAGGAGTGGGGCTGGATGCCAGCTGGTCCCAACACCAAGCAGCCTCCCCAGATCCAGCCCAGGGCCCGGTGCTCCCTGCACACGCCTCCACCGAGCTCCCACGCCGTACCTTGAGTTCCCCGGCTGTGTCACCCCAGGCTCGGGCGGGATAGCGGCCACCGCTGACCCCCAGACTGAGCGCTGGCTGCCTGCCGGGAGTTCCCCGAAAGATTTCTGCATGAGCTGCAGCATCTCTGCTAGAAAGCACCACCGCTATTGACTGTAAAATTGGCAGCAATGGGGACTCTGCCACTGTTTTTGCTGGACTGCTCCAGGGTTTATCTATCCTTGCCGTCAAAACCCATCCCTTATTTCTGATCTAAACCTGCCAAGGGGACTCGTGCTCTGCGTTTGGGGCCGGTGCAGGCTCCAGGGGAGGGGGCCTGGGGCAGACATGGCCGGGTTTATGGGATGAGCGACTTTCATACAGTTTCTTGCTCCCTGTGTGAGTTACCCAGGGTTAGTCTCGCTGGGTGGGAGAGGGCTCCACGTATGCTACAATTACTGTAAATTAAAGTAAAATGACTGCAGGAGTAACTTTGTTGTAGAGTCAAAAGCTTTAAATGGGGCAAATCTTGCGGGAGAGGTAATACCTTTTATTAGGTGGAGAAAACAAATTAGCTTTCAGGTACACAAGCCCTTCTTGGCATTATTGTTACTGTTATTATCCCATATTGGTGCTATTAGAAACGAGGGCATTGCATTAGAGGGGAAGCACGTTATGCAAGTGTTTAGACCTACTAGTAACTGCTCTCTGCTGACAGGTATTTGCTTAATGATATGTTGGAGTGAAAGCCAGCAGCAAGGACAAGCATCGGAGGGAGCTGGGAGTACTGAGCCCTGCCTGGTCCAGCCTTGTTGGGACCTCCTGGAGCCAGCTGACGCCTCCCACCAAGAGGGGAGCAAGGACCTGCTGGAGGTTCCTCTCACCATGGTTTTAAGGATACCCCCAAATCCCCTCTTCTCTACTTCCAGCAGGATCCTGACCATAGCACGTTCCCAGATGGAGTCCCCAGTGCCCTGCTTGGTCTCAGGGCTGGTCCCCGTGGATGTCTGCAGCCTCCAGAGCTGCCCTGGCTTGCTTGCAAAGGGCCAGGAGGTCTTTCTGCTCCTGCCCGTGCTGGAGGCAATGCCTCTTGCAGGTACGAGTTCGGCTGGTCATGTTCCTGGTGTCATGTGCTGTCCGTGGCGGGTGGCAGAGCCAGTTTTTCTGCTCTGAATGTGGGACTGGGGAGGAGACCACAACACTCAAATACCCAGAACCCCGGTAGCTGCCAGCCAGGCATCAAGGAGGCCACTTGCCTTTTTCAGCTCCAGGTAAGGTGCTTTCCTGTCTCTCTGGTCTCATCGAGGGGATTTACAGGCTCGCTTACCAATTTTATGGGCTGGAGAAGCACAGCAGGAGGGCAGGGTGAAGCAGAGGGTGCACAGGAGCATCCCTGGGATGGCTCGTGCTCTGTGCAGTCTTGGGGATGGGGATCGGGCATCATGCCTGAGCCTCGTGGGAAGGACTTCAGTCCCCTGGGCGAGATGGGAGTGGGCACAAACACTGTGACCTGTAAGCCCGTTGTGCCTTGGGGGTAAGGCCATCTAGGCTATCATACCTGGTGGGGTATGAATCCACAGGTTTGCTTCATTAGCCAGAGGTTTGATCCTTGTGTGTTGCTTGGGCATGGTGAACTTGTCAGCTTGTCAGGGGGGACCACAGAGCTGGTCACTGGGTTTTACTGGTTTGCCTGCCTGGGCTTTAGGTAACCAGCTCATCTAGGGCAGGGAGACCTGCCTGCCCGAAACGAGGGGTGGCCGAGGCTCCGAAGAAACTGGCAGAACTGGATCTGCTGGTCTGGGATGGGAAAAAGAGCTGAGCGTTGGCAGCCATCATCTGAGCCACCACCCATGGCAGGGGCTGCACAGGGGGCTGGGTGGCACCCCCTGGACAGGAGCACAGCAGAGCCCTGGGGTGGGGGAGCCCACCCCAGCTCTTGGAAATCGGCTGGGTTGGTCCCCAGGGACAGGGTTAGCGGTGCGGTGGGGAATGCAGGGGTTGTAACCCCCCGTGGTGGCATTTCTTAGCATGCGTTGGGCAGCAGTACCCGTTCCCAGCCCCAGCTGACAGGCTTTGCTCAGGTTGCCCACGTCCTACTGCAAAGCTTGAGGTCCACCTCTGTCTGCCTCTGTGTACCTTGTGCCTTTCCTATCTGCTCACCCCCCGGCAGTGAAGGCACAAGGCAGGGACCTTCCCTGCGGATTTGGGGCTGGGCACACGCTGTGGGAGCTGCGGAGCAGCTTTGGTCCACAGGACCTGGGGTCAGGGCATCGGCTACACCTTCTCCCTCCTGGGGCTGCCTTTCCTTTTGTTAATGTTTGATTATTTTTAATGATTTTAGATTAAAATGTAATTATTTTCAATTAGTACTTGTATTTCTTAATTACAGAGATGAATTAGATTACTGTTCATTATTAATGAGATTTTATCTTTGCACTGATTACACCTTTTATCAGCCACTTCCCTCACTCCTGCCCTCCCTGTCCAACCTGCCTTTCCCCCGATGCCACCCCAAACCCCGCTGCTTCCCACTGCCCGGCAGCATCACGGGGGTTTTAAAACCTGCCTAGAAAATACAGATCGATGTTATTGGCTCAGAGGCTGCTACTGGCTCTTTTAAAAGCCCAAATACCAACCAGATGATGTCATTTTGTGGCTAAAAAAAACATTAAAGGCAAGCATTAATATCCTGCCTCCCTCCATCAGTGGCTGGCAGAGAAGCTGCTTCCCAATTACCTGCTGCGGCAGAGGAACAACCTGCTCTTCCCTGCGAGCAGAAGGGACCTGATCCCTGGCCCCAGCTGCCTTCCCTCTGCCCCTGTTTCATGGCTATTTCATGGACTTTTTTGGTCCTGCTATTGGTAGAGAAAGCTGTCTTCCTTCTTTTCTTCTCATCTATCACCTTTCAGACACGGAGTTTTCTTGCCGTTGCTGTCTCCATCTCCCTCCCCGCCATCGCCCTGTCCCTGGGAGAGGTCTCCTTTCTGTCGGGGCTTCCTGGGACCCACAACACCTGCTCTCTGTTGATACATCCTCATTTAATTGTAAATATTTCTGTAATTTGCACCTGCTCACAGTGGGTTTATGGCATCTCCCTGCACATTTGCCCTGAGATTTCTGTCTGGCTCCATCACTCCTTGCTGCTTCCCCGTGCGGAGGGCCGTGGGTGCTGCCTGGGTGGGCACAAGGTCCGATCCTTTTTTTTTTTTTTGGCCACAGACTGCTTTACCTCCTTCCCTTCTGTTTTGGGGGTAGGAAGTGCACAGGGACTCTTCTCCCAGGGAGAAGAAAAAACTGAACAGTGGGGGCTGGGAAGGCATCTTCATCCCTGAAAATCTAACCCTATTCCACCCTCCCAGTCACTCTTTCGGGTCCTTTCTGTGCCGTAGGTGTGACGGTCTCGTGCCCCAGAGCTCTTTGGCTTCGGTGAAATGTCGACAATCCTGAAATGTGAGTGTTTGGTGTGAACCCAGGGGGACCTGCTGGGTGTGTGCTGGACACTGCACGCTAGCAATGAACATCCCTCTGTGCCCTTGTTGTAGGGTTTGGACGGGAAGATAAGGACAGAGAGGAGAAGGAAAAGGATAAGGAAGAGGAGCAGGAAGAAGAGAAGGAAGAAGAGGAGAAGGAAAAGGCTGAGGGAGAAAAAGAGAAGGACAAGAAGAAGAGGAAGAAGAAGGAGGAAGAGGAAAAGGTAGGGGAATGATAATGATGGAGTTTTCTGCAGATCAGCTGCTGAACCATTTGCCAGAGGGTTTCCAGCCCCAAAGTCCCCAGCGTGGTGCTCAGGGTGAGCCCAGCACTTCCCAAATCAGCCGACACTGGGGGCTGTGCTGGGGGGCCCCTGGACCAACCATGCTGGTGGCTGTGGGGCACCCAGCACCCTGAGCACCCGCTGCCCAGCACGCAGCGGGATGGGGCCAGCTCCTATGAGGAGAATCGGTGCCTCAGGGGGAGGCAGGCAGCTGTGGAGTAAGGGCACCTCCACAGGTGAGCATGGTGCAGCAGGGATGTGAACAATGCAGAGCTCACAGGTTGCCACCGAGCCCCGCTGGGAAGGATGCATGGAAAAGATCGTCATGGGCAGCAGCCAGTTCGTAGGGTGTTAGAAAGCACTGGCCCCAAGTGGTTTACATCCTGGCTGTGAAGGAAAGCTGTGTCTGACCCATGGCAACCCCACACCTCTGGCAGATGGAGCTATGCCATCCACAGCCTAGAAATCACACTGTGTGCATGGCTTTTCCATTGAGGGACATCTCTCCCTTTGCTCCCAATATTCCCAGTTAGTTCTCTCTCCTTTTCCTCCTATTCCAACCCAAATAAGATGCTGCTGTGGACAGCGATGCTGTCTGCACTGCACCCACCACCGAATCCTTGCTCCTGGCTCTGGAGGTCTCTATGGGGCCATGGGCACACATGGGTCCACAGCAGCATCAGTGGTGCAAAGCCTGGCTCAAGATACCCACAAGACCAGACATCACTCTGACTCAAGGCTCTAGCTCAAACAGCAAACGGGGTGCCAGGGTCCCCAGTGACACTTGTCCTTGTCTCTTCGCCTCTGCAGGGAGATGAGGAAGAGGACAGGAGGAGCAGCAGCAGCTCCGACAGCAACTCGGAGGAGGTAACCACACCAACAGCTCCGTGCTGGGGCCTGGCTGCCCCACTATGCACCGGCTCCGTGGGGTTTGCACCTACAAACCCCTGTGTGGGTGCTGGTTACAGCTAGTATCGAATACCTACAGCTGCCAGGGGCTGGACACAAAACACCCAGCACTTCCCTCACATAGTGTCCCTTTTCTTTTTGTTCCTGCCCCAGGACCACGTCAGTGACAAGGATGATGGGAAGGAAGACAAAGATTAGCCTTTCTGTGCTGGAGCCACAGTGCGTGCCCTTGGCACGCCGAGGAGATGTGGATGCAAACGGCAGCACGTGCTGGAGGAGGCCTGGGCCACTTTTAGCCAAATAAAGGTGTTTGCAGGCCCCAAAGAGAAATGGTATTTATTTATCCAGTCATGCTGCCTCTTCAGTGCTCTCTGTCCCCCACAGTCAGTGCGGAGCTGGGATCTGGGCGAGCACAGGCAGGTTTTGTTCAAGACCATAAAAGAGTCTGGAGAGAAATCCAGGGGCTCTGGCTGCCTGGCTGTGCATAGTCCCCCCCCAGATGAGGTGGTACCAGTATCCTCCCAGCCTCCATGGGATGGGGCAGCCTGAGCGGGGGCAGCCTGAGCGGGGACAGCCGGGCTGCGCAAAAGGCGGCTCCAGGCGCCTGGGCTGGGCTGAGCTCTTACAGCTGCCCGGGATTGCAAATTCATCAAAAACATAAGGAAAGCAGTTACAGGGGGAGGAAAAAAAACCCACACCAGAACCCTCCCTTTCTGCAGTGCTGTCCCCAGCGCGGGGGCTGAGCGGGTGCGCTGCCCGCAGCCCGCCCGGGCTGGACCGGGAAAAACCGGGGCGGAAAAAAAAAAAGAAAAAAAGGGAAAAAACTGGGGAAAAATGATCTGGCATCGCCATCTACCGGGAACGGGCCGTGTGGCAGCGGGCTCCCGGCTTTCATAACCGCTCGGGTGTTTTGTAAGGGCCCCGGAGGCGGGGAGGGGGCGGCCGGGGGTCCATCCCCCCCCAGCGAAAGGGGACCTCGGAGGAGGAGATTGTGCCCTTCAAAGAGCAGTACCCGCAGCCCGACCCACCGCTGGTGCTGGCAGTGTTAGGCCAAGCCCCGAAGTCTCACCGGCCATAAGAACTTCAGTGCGAACTTGAGCATCTCCCCGCTGCGTCGCTGCCTTGATTTGTTTCCCTTAAGGAATCTATTTTTAAGGGTATTTTCCTGAGTAACGTAGATTTCAGACAAACTCGAGTTTAAGAGTCAACGCTGTGGAGGATTTTACTTGAAACCACAGAACGTGGCTTTAGATGTTGTTTTCATGGAACAAATGGGGCTGGCTCTTGTATAATCACAACAAACAGCAGGAAAAGATGCTGAGGAATGTTGTCTTCATTATCCAGCACAAAGATTAAAGGGAAAACATGAAGACAGGAAAAACAAACAACCCCAAAAGCCAAACTGGGTTTCAATGCACTTGGTTTGGCTGCAGCAAGGGAAGGCCGAGTCTAAAAGTGCCTCACTGCTCTGTGAACAAGGATGCCTTAATGTAAAATAACCCCGTGCAGCCACCACAGCCTCCCCTCCGCGCAAGTACGCAGGCCCCTTGCACAAGGCACAACCTACTTCCAAAGAGTATATGGAGTCACAGCACTTTACTGTCCCTTCACGCCACGCTCCTGCAGGATGGGAATCTCTTGGAATAAATTCTCTGCATCTGGACAGAAAAAGGGGAGGTCTTGCCTTTGCTTTTTAAGTTAAAGGTTGGAAACTTCTCAAGCATGTTGTGCCAGACTATTTTCTGAGGTCAAGCATGCCTGTAGATGCTCAGCTGGAGCTGAGAGGTGTTGCATCTCACTGGAGTGCGATTCTCCTTTTCAGCTGATGGCAGATATCTCACCTAATGAGCTTAAAAGCCCTAAAATTCTCCTCTGCACCTTGTGCCCTAGCTCCTAAAGTGGGTGAAGCTTGCAAATGGCTGTCTACAGCTGACCCCACTAACACGTCCTCACACTGCCCCAAATCTCAGCATCTTCCTGTCCTCGGAGCCAGCGTGGGTACACCCCGCGCTGCTGGGTGACGGCGAGCGCCGAGCCAGGCAGAGTCTGAACTGTTTGCTGTTTGTGTTTTACGGTCCTGCCTCGGGCCACTGTGCTAAGCTCTGTGCACACAGAACACGTGTGCCAGACAGGCAGGTCCCTGTGGCACAAGAGCAAGAAGCAAAACACACCCAGGCACCGGCTCTGTGAACATCCAGGCATCTCCTCCCGCAGCCGAGAGGTTCTTGGTCCTGCCTTGGGCACCTTGCCCTGCACGCAGCTTGCTCCCCTCTGTGCCCGTGTGCTGCCTTGATTTGAACTGGCCAAGTTTCCCCAGAAAATTGTGAGGGTGAAAACCATTTCAAATTATTTGGCATCCCTACATCCTTGTTGCAGCTCAGCCCTGGCTTGAAGCCAGGCGATGTGAACGGGCATAGAGCACAAGCATTCGTGCCAGCCGCATGGATTAGGGCTCTAAAAACACTTAGTGGAGGAGGTAAAAAGCAGGTGGAACGTTTGGCTTTTGGGGATGCTGAGGACCCTCAGCCAAAGGGGGACAGGGGCTGTCTTGTGGGACACGTCCCCCAGCACAACTTCAGTGTGCCGAGATGGGTGCTTGCCCACGGACGTGACAGCCAGCAGCTTCCCAAGCACTGCTGGGCATGAGGTCTGACTTCATCGGGGTGTTTAACCACATCATATGCTTGAAGCATCTGCAAGGTTCAACCTGGGGCTCCTTGGAGCTGACGTACCTTCAGCTGGCTGGGAGAGGAGAGTGGACAGAGCCCTGCTGAACACCCATCACGTCAGGCTCTGGAGGGGTGGAGTAGGAAAAGAAAGACCAGCGAGAGAAACTGGCAGCCGTGGAGTTACTTAAGCAATTCTTGTTTACGCACATTTACTCCTCTTTATATAATAACCTCGGCTGGTCCTCAGGGAGCAGGAGGGTTGTGCTGCCCCTGCTCACAGCATCTGGGGGTACCTGCAGGGACCCCGCAGGGCATGCGGCCATCGGGAGCCTCATAGCAGCAGAGATGCCAAGAGAGCTTAGGTGTGGAGAAAGAACTGATTTCCATATCACTTCATGCAGAGATGCCCCCAAATGAAGGCATTTTTTATAAATGCCAACAATTTCAGAACGGAAAGGCTGGACCTTTATTTTGCGATGAAATTTTTCATCTTGTGTCTAGGGGCTTTATTACATAAAGTCTCCTATTAGGGAAACAAGCCTCTCTAAGGTAGAGATCAAAAAGAAATCTTTCCTCTGTTCCCAAGTGACCTTCTTCATGGAAAACTTCAAGCTGCTTTTTCATTCCACTAAAAAATGGAAACGGTTAGAAATCCTGACTTTCCCAGAAAAGCTGATTCCTGCAGCCCTGCTTATGATCTGCTAATCTCTCAGAGCGCCAGGCAGAGGTTTCCTGCGAAACGACTCTTCTCTTTTGGCGCTGAAGAATAAGAAAAGCAAAACGCAAACAGAACTTGAGTCCTGCAAGCGAAGGGTGTTTTGGAAGGTTGGATCTCTGCTTCTGCTTGTGTCCCCTGCAGAGTGCTTACACTCGCTCCTCTCTGGGCTGCATCCTTCTGCGACTTGTCCTTTCATTCTGAAAATCTGTAAATGAAGGGGTTTTGCTGTTGATTAGCAGGTAAAAGTTATCGAAGAGCTTTATTCACTGAACTCTTGGGATTCATTTTCATAAAAATTACTTTAAGGATACGCAACTCCCACAGCACCCTTCTCTCCCCTGCAAACCGTTCTAGGACTCCTCCATTTGCTCTTTCAGGAGAGCAGAGCTGGCTCTTTACTCCCCAAACCTCACTGCAATACATTCCTAAAACCCAAACAGAAATGGTGCCAGGCTTCTTGCAAAAGAAAACCTGCAATTTGCTCTGGCAGATCCACCAGGACAGGTTTCTGGGTGACAGATCTTCCCGCGAGTACTAACAACTTGACCTCTTTAAAAGCCGTGACGTCCGTGCGTTATGAAAGAGTGTGCTGGCAGCAGGGGCGATGACTCGCTTACCCAGACACGATTCACCTGCCGTCCAAAGTGCAGCGAGAGGTGGAGACGAAACAGCCTGTGAAAACAAAAAAAGGCACAGCCAGAAATACCCGTCTGCTCCCCAAGCAGAGAGCTCTGCCCAGGCCACTGCGGCCAACCAGGGAGCCCACAAGCAGCTATTTATAATGGTGGTAGAGACACAGACCTGCTCATCCTGCCTGAAATCCAGCCCAGTGCCTGTGTTCAGGGCTTCACACCGGCTGGTTGTGGGGAAGGGGGGCTGCAGGAAGACTCCTGCATTGCTCCCTGAGTCTTCAAGGTGCTTCGTTCTCCTCCACGGTCGGACACGGGTCTTAGCTGGAATTTGAGCCACTGGCTTTGCGAGAGTTCTTCTGTCCGCACAAAGAAGGACACTGAATTATCAGGCTGGTGGTGGTGGAGATGCTGAAGGAATAAAGACCAGGGCAGAGGAAGCTACACACACAAGCTCACCTCGAAAAACATCTGTACAGGAGCCAACACCAAGAGCAGAGAGAGGGGGAAGGTCTGTAGCCCCCGAGGCAGTGCAGCCAGGGCGAGCACTCACCCAGCAGCCCTTGGCCACTGGGGAAGGGAGTGTTCATGGAGGGGATGCTCAGCTGCAGGACCTCACAGCTTGCCCGTGCTTGCCCTGCACCCAGACAACCCCGCTGGCACCAGCAGATTCGCTCCCAGTCGGTGCCCTGTGAAGGGGAGCTGTGCTTCTCCACCAGTTAGCACCCTCCTGTGACCCATTAAGGCATGGGATGAGGGGGACCTGACCTGCCTATGGCAGGATAGAGGCATCACTGCAGATCTGCAGAGCGCACCCACCGCCACTTGCAGCCTCGTCTGGCGAAGTGAAAAGGCAGCGCTGGGTCCCCGCCAGCCCCACTGGCATGTTGGTCAGGTGGGTGGGAGCTGAACAGGAAAAGTGACAAAAGGCAGAAAGGAGGGAGGCGGCACGTACTCGCTTCTTGCTGGGGCGAGGAGCCAAGGCCACAGGGGCTGGTGAACGAGCAGGGCAGGGCAGCCTGGTGAGTCCCTGAGCTGCAGTGATGGGCCACCACGGCGTCACCCCCAGCCACACGTCCCAGGTCAGGCACGTGGACACACAGCAGCTTGTGAAGCCGGTAAGTTTTGTCCAACCCTGTAGTAACAACTGATTATAAATTGGCTCTCCCCATCCCGAAGATGAAGTGGGTGATGTGACCTCTGGGTCTGGCCCACTAGGGTGCAGCTCCCTGTGGACACCAAGCCCTTTGGAAGTGGTGGAGCTTGCTGCAACATAAAGGTGGAGTCAGGACCTCAGAAAGTGTGTTCCTTATGGCTTTTCCTCCTCTAATCACTTGGTTACGTTATGTTATCCATGCCCTTATGTACTCTAGGATTAGATGGTGCTAAATGAGCCATGCTGACTTTGGGCCACTCCATGGGATCTCATACAGATGGAGGATCTTCAGCTGCCCTTGAAACACCAATGAAACAATTGCAACACATCAAGGCAAGCTTATAGCACTCTGCACCACAGACCCATCTTGTCATCCTGGTTTTGTCACCCATCCTAGGGCTTCCCCTCGGATAATGGGGACAATTCTGACCTTGCTTTTAGCTGTACTCCCTTCTCAGGAGTACGTGGCTTGTACATGACCGCCCACAGAAAAGAACATCTCCACGCATTTTATGTGGGACTTGCTTCAAAGACCGAGTGATAATGTTCTGCCAACTTCTTTGCCAAGATGTTTGGCCCAAGAGAAGTAAAATAAGCCAGATATGGATCTGGGCTCTCCCCCTGTGACTCTCCAGTTCCCAGGAGTTCAGGCATAAGCCCAGTTCCATGAGCAATGAGGTAACATTACATCGCAGCTCTGTGTCCTGCCAATCCATGTGATAGTCAACTCGTTTCTCTAGAAATGATGATGCCTCAGGCAAAGCCTCTATGACTCAGAAAGGAAAATATTAAAGTTTTCTTGAAAGGAAAAAATTAAAGTTTTCTTTAATTCCTCAATTCTGTTTACATCTCATCCTCCTTACCGAGGGAGTTAAAGCCTCTCTGAGCTCTCAACCAGAGGTTTCAGGACCCATGAACAATACCATGCCATTTGTATGATTGCTCCCTGCCCACCGCCTAGTCAGCACAGACCTCGAATACCAAACGTCAAGGAGCAGTGTGGCAATCTGCTTGCCTCTGCCCCAAGCAAAGCCAGGCACAGAGCAGCTCCCCTTACTGCATACAGAGACCTGAAGGAAAAAGTGCTTGTTATAAAAGATGAGCCACGACTGTGGATGAAGAGGCTCCCACACCACCTGCTTCCCCTTCCTTGTGCTTCACTCACTGGGACTGGCTTTGAACCGTGTGTGGCAAATGGAGAAACCTGGTGCTTGAATAACATCCTGGATCTAGAAATATTATGATGCAAAGCAAGCAAAATTCCAGGAAGCTGATGTGTTTGTTGACAGGCTGGGAGGGGTATGATGCAAATAACTCCCCACATGTTATTTGCACGTACTGAGGTGTAAAAATAATTCCTTAGGCCAACTCTCATGGCTTGCAGACAAGCCAGGATGCAGGCACGGCGCTGCTGGAAGGGTGCTGGAAGCCATGGGGGTGGGAGTGCGTCTGCACAGATGCTGAGGCTGGATTTGGCCCTGGCTCTTTGCCTGATCACCCAAGCAGAAAAAAAAACAACCCGGGACCTGGTCCCTCGCAGGCTGCCCTGGCTCTTACGCATCTGTGCCACCGTCAACCCTGCGTGGCCCTTGCTGATGGCAACACTCCTCCTCCTCGGCTGGGATGCCGACACTTTCCTCTTTCTGCTGCTTTTGAAACAAGGAAACTTGTTTTACCTCTGTGCAACAGGACTTTCAGGTCTGATGGTGACAGCAGAGCAGGGACAGCTGCGTGTAAAAGGGGTCATGACATTCCCAGTGCACATTCCTGTTTAGCAAGTGCTTGTGCTGCCTTTGAAGACACCAGAAGGAGCACACAGGCGTCTTCTCTCTGCACAAAAACAGGCACCACTGGGAAGGTGCTGTCACCTCTGAACCACTCCTTAATCCCTAATGTGTCAAAATCAAACGTCAACACTTGCAACAAATATTTATGCACTAAAAATGAGCAAACAAGGCCGGTGTGAAACCCCCGATCCCCATGTTGTGCTGCCAACAGCCCGGACCACACGAATGAGGCTGCACTCAAGCTGAAGAGCAAGCGGCGCGCGTGGTTGGGAGCCAGAGGAGGAGCTGGGTTCCCCTGCAGCAACACCTGCAACTCCTCACCCTGCGCTGACCCAGAGCCGCTTCCCACCCTTAAAGTGAAGAAAAAATGTTATAAAATAAATCCTATTGTGCTTTGCAAACAGTTCCTAAGCACAGTGTGATCTGTTCTGTGTTACGCAAAACGTGAAGCCCTCATCTGGCCAGCAGAACGGTTAGCATGAAGCATTTAAAGCTTTTTTTTTTTCCAGTTATGTACTGAGTCAGCACAAACACAGCATTGACAAGAGAAAGCATTTGGAGTTCAGAACCAGCTCAGCTCTGGATGGAATGAAGACCACAAATTGTTCTCGCGCTGGCACTAATGAAGCCTGGTTTCCAAAGGACTCGCGTGTCGCGGGTGATTGATTTTTAACTGCATTATGCAAAGGCAGCGGCACGTGCTCGCTGCTTACAAGGCGCCGGAGAGCCCACACATACAAGAATGGTTGCGGAGTGAATCAGGAGATGAGGAAAAGAACAGGACAGGTCCCAGGGAACAGCCCGGCGTCTCCCAGAGGAGCTGGCTGGGGAGATGAAAGATGCTCCTCTCCTCAGAGGGCTGCTGCTCCCAAGCCGAGCCACACAAACAGGTTATGGGAGCATTCTTGAAGCACGTCGCTGCAAGTTGACCACAGTAGCTAAAATCACCCTCATTCCATGGCTCAGGAGGCATGAATGTGTCCAAAGGAGTAATCTGGAGGTAAGACTGGTGAGGACTACCTGATGGCAGTCTTTTGATTTATTGGAGAGCCAGGTTTTGGTGGAAGAACTAGTCATGGCAGGAGCTAAATCATGAGAGGACAGTGTCTGGTGTGAATGAGCCTTGCCCACCTGAGAAATGCCCATGGGAGAACTGCTGGGGGAAGTGATGTGGCAGGTCCCTCTGGGAGGGCAACCAAAGACTGATCCTGAGGATGGGGAACATGGAAAATGTCCCCTGCGGGGCAGGGTCCCTGACAGCCCCACAACGCTCCTGGGGCGACTGCTGTCCTTAATGCCACACTCAGGAGGTGTTTGGGGCTGTGCTGCTAAACAGGGCCTGAGATTTCTCCAGTCTGAAGGGATCACTTAAAAAGATAACGGAGCAAGCAGCGAAGCCTTCCAAGCAGACATAAATCACTTCTAAAACCACTCACTTACTTTTAAAACCGCTCATGAGCTGTTTAATGTAATCACAGTAAATTTTGAAACAAAACCTGCTTCACAGCCCAAACCGCTGCCAGCCACTCCCTCAGCAGGGCACGGGTTTCACCAGCATTCATGTCCTGCTGGGGATCTCCCTCCCTGAGCATCCCTTCCAGTGCGTGCATGGGTTTGGTTTGTTTTTGGGGACACCCAAAAGAGCCCTTGGGGAACGTGCATCATCCTTATATAAAGTCTGATCTACTAAGCTCCAGAGTTGCCAGATCTCAGCTGTTTTTTTCAGCACCTGCTATGTAAGAGCTGCCAGCCCTTTGCTGTATGGCTGTGTGGCAGGGGATGCACCTCCCTTGGGACACAGAGCCCATCCTGGGGGTCCATGAGTGAGAAGGGGACCGTCCCTGTACAGGGTCTGAACGCATTCAATTCTGGATAAGTAGAGCATCTGAGGGAGATGCAGTTTCCCTTTTACATTGGAGGGATACCTTGTTCCCCCCAAAAATCCTGCCACAACAGGTCTGCATGGTGGGGTCTGTGAAGGGGTGCTTGGTGTGCCCCAGCCTCACCAGCCCCGGCTGCTCTGGAGCACCACAACAGCCTGCACCCCAGCCCTGCTCTGGAGAGCCTCAGCTAGCTCAGGCACCCCGCGCCCCAGGTATCCCGTGCCCCAGCTGCTCTGGAGCATCCCACCCTCCTGTCCCCGTCCCAGAGCACCCTGTGTCCCCCAGGCCTTGTGGGGGGGCAGCACCCCAGGTACCCCAGGCAGCCCACACCATGGGCTGGCTCCAAAGTGCGCTGGCCCCACTCTGGGGCACCCCAAAACATCCCCCAGCACTTTGCACCCTGATCGCCCTTCAGAGTGCCCCAGATCCCCCGGGGACCCTGCACCCAGCTGGTCCGCGGAGCTCCCCAGCACCCCCCACACGGCTTCACGCTCGAGTGCCCCGACTTTACCCCGCACCCCGGCTGCTCTGGAGCCCCCCAACACCCCCGCGCCCCGCTCCCGGGATCGGTACCAGAGCCCCCCCCAACACCCCCGTGCCCGACCCCACGCCGCGGTACCCCCAGCCCGGTGCCCGCCCGGTGCCGCCCCCGGTCCCGTTACGAAACGCGGCCGGGGCGGGGCGGGGCGGCAGCCAATGGCGGCTCCGGCAGCTCCGCCACCGGCGCCCCCCGCCGCTTCGGCTAGGAGGGGGGGTCCTGCCCCGGCGGGCCGGGAGGGGACGCGCCGTGCCGGGAGCGCAGGGGAGGATGGGCTGAGCGGAGCGGGGCGGGGCCGTGCACGGGGCCCCGGCGGCGGGCGGGCTGTGCGGGCAGCGCCGGCACTACGGGCAGCTCCCCCTCGGCGGCGGCAGCGATGAGCCGCGGCACCCCCAGCCCGTCCTGCCCCCCCCGGCAGCCCCTCGGCCCCGGGAGCGGGGGCTTGGACATGCTGCGCTGCCCCTCCTGCCTCCTCCTCCTCTGGGAGCCGGTGACCGTGTCCTGCGGTCACTCCTTCTGCAAGCCGTGCCTCGGGGGGGCCGTGCCCTCCCGCTGCCCCCTGTGCCAGGAGAGGCTGAAGCTGCTGGGCGGCGGGGCGGCGAGGTGCAACGTGGTGCTCTGCGGCCTCCTGGAGAAATGCGTGGGGCTGGAGAGCGGGCTGGCCGGGCTGGCAGCCCGTGTCCGGGACTGCCTCACCCGTGGGGACCCCCGGGAAGCGCTGAGGACGGCTCAGAAAGGGGTCGAGCTGGGTAAGCACCCCGGGGCCCGAGGGGCTGGCGGGGCGGGCTGGGGGTGCTGGGGGCCAGGGCCCTGCAGCGGGACGGGGATGCGCAGGGTGCGGGGTTGGGGCAGGCGGGTACCAATGTGGGTCACTGGCCCAGCGCCGCGGCGCCCTCCGAGCCTGCACGGTGCAGAGCTGGGAAGGTGGGAGTGTTGGAAAGGCAAGGCTGGGGATGGGGATGGGAAGGGGGGATCCAGCTGTTCGGCATTTCTCCCGTGTCCGCAGGTGTCCCGGGGTGATGGGAGGGGGCGGGTGGCGGGGCTCGCCCCCCCGCTCATCCCGGCTGCCGGGGCCGCGGGCAGGGCAGGGTGCGCAGCCTGTGTCCCACGGCACACACGCTGCTGGCCTTAACGAGCGGCCGGGGAGGAAAGAGCTGCAAACAGCTGCTTGCATCTTGCTGCCCGGCAATATTTCAGGGTCATAGGAAGAGCTCTGCCCGGAGGGGGTGGCCATTATGTAAAGCTGTTGGGACTTTTCCAGCCTGGGACAGACATGTCCTCACCCCCAGAGCCTGGCGAGGACACAGCCTTGGCCGAGCTCCTGTGCCAGCCCTCCTGCGCAGGGCAGGGTGTTATGTGTCCCCCCCCCCCACACCACTTTTGCAACCGGCTCTGGCGAGACATTTGCCTGCAGGGTCAGGATCGGACCCAGAGGGGTTGATCTGCTTTAATGTGTGGCTGTAAGTGGATTTCTTGGAGAGTAATGCTTAAATAAAAGGGGTTATACAATGCGTCTGGAGCAGGGGGTTGGGGCGGCGGAGGCAGAAGGTCCTTTCTCCACCGGCGTTTCTATGACAGCACTCAGCTCTCCTGCGGCGCAGACACTTATTCATCGCCTACTGCGACACAAGTGCCAGAGGTTCAGGGTATGCCTGGAACCGGCCAGTCCTGGTGCTGGCAGCAGAAAGCAGGTCCCTTTATGCAACCTCCCGAGGCGTCCGGCTCCTGCCCTGCGCACCCGTCCTTCAGTGCAAATGCACGTGCGTGGTTCTCTAGTCCTGCTGGCCTTATTGCCAGGCTTTGTCTGATTGGGGTGTACAATTATATATCTCTTTGTAAAAAGCCTCTGTGAGTATAAAGACAAGCTCTGTCCTCGGTCTTCCCTGCACGCTCCGTTCCCCGAAGGACAGGGGAAGTCCGGCTTAGGGCAACGAGGAAATTGCAATCACAGCCGCAGCTCCCGTAAACCTGCGCTTGCTGGTGGTGCTGGGGCTCAGCCATGTGGGTGGTGCTTTCGGGACATGTTTTCCAGCTCCTGCAGACCACTTCCAGGCTGCACAACTTACGGGCTCCCCTTTGCTTTCAGACATAACTGCTGATATCCAGCCCACGAGAATGGGTTTTTTTTGTGGGTCAGTGTCACACAATGGGCCAGTTTGCAGTGCCCCACTCAGCCCAGCGCGCAGAGCAGCTCTCTTTGCTTGGGAGAAAATAAATTGTCAACTTGTTATCTTTTGTTTTTCTAAGTGAACAAAAAAAAAATGTACTGTAGCGTGTAAAACAGGAGGCTCCCGACACGCGTGGAGCCGGGAGGCTGGGGAGAGCTATCAGTCACTCAGCAGCAGCCGGGGCCGCCAGCTGGCTTAGGTCCCAAATGTCCATTGATATCATAGATCAAAAATAGCTGCAGCAGAAGAGAAATGCAGAATTCATAGCCCCATTTTGCACATCTTGTTTTCTCCAAGTCAGTTGCTTTATTGCTGGGCTGTGCAAATGTTCAAATGGGTTTGCCCATGTGGAAAATAATCCTCTAGACTTTGTACCCATTTGTTCGTCTCTACCTGTTGTTAGGGGCTGGCACAGTTCACCTCTGGATGCGTGCTTGAGGGACGGTACCAAGAGCAAGTTCCCACGTTTCCTGATTTGAGCCCTAAGGACCTGGCTAACATTATAAATGAAAATAAGCTCTGAGGGATCAGGTGTTGCTCTGCTGCACAGCTCAGTGCAGCCGTGGTGCCGGAGCGGCTGGGACTGGGCTCTCTGCTCTTCTCTGGGTTACGGTGGCACCTTGAGCCCCAGGTGGTGAACAAGGTCACCCTGTGCTCCACGCTGGGCATGGGGACAAAAGAAGGTGATAGCCATGGCAGAGCTTCCTCCTCCACCATAAGATGTGGTGGATGCCGGGGCGGATCAGTGGGTGCCTGGGCAGGTCTCCCGGTGATCGCCAGTTGGCTGCTGGCCGGCCCCCTGGACCCGGCTCACCCCAGAGGGAGCTGCTGGCCCTTCAGCAAGGTGATGCTGCCAGCTCCCCTTTGCCACAGTGAATGCAGCACCAGTGCCTGCGAATGGTGCCTAATTTATGATGCAAGGATGGCCTCAGAGCCAGCATCCTGCAGGGCCACCACACGTGCTGCCCATACTGGCCTTACCATTGTCCCACGGGGAGCTGGGAGCCAGCGGGCACCTGTGTGACACTGGAGGCCTCCTCAGAGGGACCAGGGAGCAGTGGGTCCCCGACTCCAGCCCTCTGCAGCCGTCTGGTGATGCTCAGAGGGGAGGGGACGCAGGGCTGGCTGCACAGACCTGTTACCTTAGCTGGAAAGCCAGCAGGCACTGGATGTAGGTCACCTCCATGGCAAGCTGTGATATAACGGGGTGGGTCTGGGAATCTCTGCGGGTCAAACCCACAAACGTTACCACACCTGGTTACTCCATGAGTGTGGGCTTTCGGGGTGCTGCTTGCTCATACTCCCTGACATCCCCCACCCCGATTCCCCTGCTGGCAGTGCTGGTAGAAGGGAAGGTCTTTACGGGGTTTCCTTGAGGCAGGAGAGAAGAGTGTCTCACTGCCTGTTATTTAGGAGCAGGCAGTGCTGGGCGCGTGGGGTGCCCAGCACACTTGGGGTGTCACGGCCAGCAGCACCCGCAGGAGCTGGGTCCCCCCTACTACTGAGATCCCATCAGTGACATCTCACTGACGAGGAACTGGGTGCCCAGTTCCCTTCCTCTATTTTGGAAATCTCAGCCTTTTTCATACTTGGAAACTCCAAGTCACATGGCGGGGGCAGATCCTTGCACCCCCCCAGTCTCCCCTCTGCCCTGGGAGGCCGGTGGCAGCCAGGTGGGTCCAGGAGGCTCCCCGGTGTTTTAGGATCACAGGTCTCTGCAGCTGCAGGCTCGTTAGGTAACGTGTTATTGTGGCTGTGCTGGGTGAATCACGTCGCAGAGCTTCCCGTGGCAGCAGCCCCCGTAGGGAATGCGTGTGTGGTACTGCCTTTTTGCTGCATCCCAGAAGGATGGATGAGAGCCCAGATCCCAGCGTGGCTGAGCCGTTAAGTGCTGAAGCTGAGCCCCAAGGCAGTGGTGGGGCTCCTTGGCTGAGGGTTTTCAGGGGAGATGGCTAAAAATGAAGGGAAGAGCCTCAGAGAATTTAAAACTAGATATTTAGGGAAAATCACTTCCTTGCACAGACTTACGAGGCCAGTGACTTCTGCTGAAGAGGAGTGCAGGAGCTGGCTGTGCTTGGTGCGAGGCAGCGGCGCAGGGGCTGTCCCACCACGGTGGCATCTCCCCGGCCCCATCCAGCCCCGCTACCTCACCGTGCACGGACTCATCACACAAGTGACGACCTTTCCCTTTCCAGCCCCGGACGCCAGCTCCCTGCGGCTGTGCCGGGCAGAGGCGTTGGCAGCGCTGGGGCAGCACGTGCAGGCACTGGAGGACCTGGACACCGTGTGCAGGGCTGAGCCTGGAGAGCACGAGGTGAGCAGAGGGCAGGTCCGACCGCGCTTGGAGTCAAATCTCACTGTCTGGGAGCAGTTCCTCCCCTTCCCTGAGTCCTCCTAGCCATTGCATTCATCCTGCTCACAAATACGCTTGCCAGCCCCAATCCAGGCTGCGATCGCTGCGTTGTGCTAACAGGAGAGGTCCAGGGCCGCGTCTGTCCTGGCTGGCGCGCAGGGCACGTCGCTGTGCTGGTGCGCGGGATCGCAGCCAGGGGCTCAGGGGAGTGTTGGCCAGAGGCTGAGCTGCCCTTGGAGAAATCACCCCTGGGAGCTCGCTTGCTGGTTTGTGAAGCGCTCGTTGGCACTAGTTTTGCAGCTTCGGAGGCAGACGCCCCTGCCTCCTTCCCTAGGTCTCTGTAGAGTTTGTTGGCTTGGCTTTTGCAACTGCAGTCCTGTTCCGTGGGTACCTGGCTGCGGGTGGACCTGGTGGGCAGAGAGGACAGGTCTGAGCGTGGTAGCAGCGACGTGTCCGGGTGCTTTGGCCTGGGATGGGAGCAGGCAGGAGGCTGGAGGGAGGTTCCCTCGGGGCTCGCATGGAAGCTGAAGGGCCATGTGCTCAGCTGGTCACTGTTGTAGTCACCGTGGGTTTTTCTGCTCTGCAGGGCTTCTTCAGGAAAGGGAAGGTGCTTCTGGAGATGGGACAGAGAGCTGAAGCCCTGCTGGCGTGGGAGCACTGCCTGACGCTCAGTCCTCATTTTCATCCTGCTCGGAGAGAGATGGAGAAGGTGTGTGGGCTGTACCGTGGCGGGGTCCTGTGCCCTCTGATCACACAGGGAGATGCCCTTGTCCTCTGAAGGACTCGTGTCCATCACAATTGCGCTGCTCTGGTCAGCACTGGGATCAAGTGAAGCTAAGTCCTGGTCCAAAAGCCTTCCCATTGCTCCAATGCAGGTTCACGCATGAAGAAAACTCCCCTTCCTCAGTCCATATCTTCAAGTCTCAGGTTTTGCAGTGTTTAGATGCTGGCATGGCATGAGGTGGGCTTTGAGGCAGCATCACTAGTCACCCAAGGCAAAGCAGCCAGCTGAAAGCTGCCACTGGAGAGTCAATGTCTTTTCTGCAGATGATTTCAGGCCAGCACCCACCTGTGTACCAAAATCACCATCACCGGTGAGGCCTCTGGCAGTGTCCCTGGCATGGGGACTTCATGCCATGAATGGACACTTGCCCTTGAGGAGGGAAAGGGCAGGGGAACGGCAAACAACCTTGTACCCTCCACAGCTCACTCCCTTCCTGCTCTTTGTGGGTGCTGGAGAACATGGGTCCCACCCCTTGAAATACACCGTTTTGTTCGCTGCCTCGTGCTGCTTTCTTCCTTACGCACTGCCAAGGCATTTGTTTGACAGAGAGCTCAGCCAACGCTGAAACAAGGAACCCCAACGTGCCCTGTGGTGAGCAGGAGGCTGCTCTGGGGAAGGAGGGAGCCTGGCAGCCCACCCACTTCCCTGCTTCCTTCTCCCAGCACCCCCTGAGCCCCACTTTCTCCTTGCAGATCCTCATGCGGGAGGATGCTCCTCAGCCAAGCACAGCTGCTGCACTCCCAGATGATGCTCACTGGGGCTTGACTGGTCCCCAGGTCGATGGAGGGAGCCCTGCGCTCCCATTGTCTTCTGCACAAGCTCAGGTGAGAGATCTGAGTCTGCAATGGGACACAATGTCCCTCTGGGACATCCCAAATTGGGGTTTTCCAGTGATGGGAAAGGAGGCGTGATAAGGGGAGGCTGTGCAGGACCATAGCCATGTGCATGTGGTTGTGTGCTGGGATGAGAAGCTGTGGGTAGTGGAGGGTGGGAGAGTAAAGACACCATCGGAGCTGATGCTGCGGGCACTGGGGAAACAGAGGAGGCTCTTTCTGCCTCCATTCTCCTCTCCCAGTCTTATTTTGCAATACTTCTGGTAAGAGTTTAGACTCTCATTGTGTTTAAAATACTCAAGTCACACTACATTCAGGAAAAAAAAAAAGAAAATGTCAGTTTTAGTGTTTTTTAAAATCCAAACCCCACACTTGAGAACCGTTCAAACCATTAGCAGCTATTAAGGAATGTTGTCTTTTGTTCTTTGCCTTCTATAGATAAATTTGGCAGGTTTGGAGAGAGGGGGAAATCAGAGAAAATGGGCTCAGATACACCCGAATACCAGGTGGTACATCTGGACAGAGTAAACCCATGTTTTAACCATGAGATGAGCAGGGATGTCTGTGAAGGCCACGCTCACCTGCTGTCCCACAGATGCAAGATGTTAATATGCATCAACACACCGGAAAAACTCCCGGTGCCATCGGGCTCGGTGGGGTAGATGGGGCACTGTATTCAAAGGGTGAAGAGGTTTTGGGCTTGATTTTGTCTCTTCTGTGTCTAGGATCAGGGGGAAGAGCTGGTGGATGGCAGAGGAGACACCGGGTCTGAGCACGGCCAGGGGACAGCCACCCTTTCCCAGCCGGGGCGACGGCAGGAACCAGAGACTCCAGCAGAGAGGCAGGGCCGGCAGGTGGTGGGTGAGTGTCATCAAAGGTACCAAAATCTCATCTCATGGAAAATACTTGTTTAAAATCCATTTTGGTCCTGAAAACTTAGTGTTTGTGCTGTGTGCCAGCTCAGCGAGCAGAGATCGCAGGGGCACCTGACGGGGCAGCGCTGGCCGGCACATTTGCTGCTTCTCATGCATGTGAGGAGGATCTGACCTTCCTGGGTTGAGCTTTGGGTCTCACTTGGTGAAAAGCTCTTGCTAAAGCCAGACTTCCCTTGTTCCCTGTGTGGAGCCAGGGGGAGGCTTCCTTTGGTTCCCGTGGGTTTTAGATCAGAACTTAAATTCCCTTGCAAGGTACACAGCGGCACCTCCGTTGGCATGAACTTGCCATCAGTGTCCAGCCAGCTGGCTTCCACGTATGTGGGTTTGTGTAAGGCAGTGATGATGCCTCGTGGCAGGACTCCAGAGACCTCCATCTGGGAGCTTCCTAGGCCACTTCACCTCCTAGTGCCTCAGTTTCCCTGCCTGCAAAAGGAGGTAGGGAGATACCACCTACCTCTGCCAACCATGAGACCCACTGATGGAAAAGCTGTGGGTGAACATGGATGGGTCAATAGGGGGGTTTACGTCACATTTCCTAGTGGTTTTGTTTTAACCTTCCAAGCACTTTGGGTAGCAGCTAACTACTTACACCTCAGAACAAGGTCAGAAAGCGAAGATTAATTTTCAGTATTGAAATGGGGGGGTCGTCTTCACTTTCCTTCTCTTTTGCCACTAGATAACGAAGAGGAAACAGCAGCAGCAAAGGGTACCCAGACATGCCTCGGGGAGCTGCTGAGCGTATCTGACTTGGAGTGTTCCCTCTGCATTCGGTGAGTTCTCCGGCGGGAGAGCTTTTAGGATGAAGAATTAGCACCTGCTGGGTTTTCTTTCCTGGTGTGGATCTTTTTTCACATCTTAATAGCAAACTGCATCCCCAGTAGTGATGAAACACAGGTTTCAGTAGAGATAGCAGATAAGGACAGGGGCATGCTTTGCCCTGCCAGGCTGTAAGAGCTCAGATCACTCTGTCTCAGGGCGCAGCATCGTTAGGTCTATATCGCTTGGGACATCGGTGTGGAGGTGGGGATGTTCGGCGGGGTCAAAGACTGAAAGCGGTGGTTGCCCTTTGTAACCACAGGCTGGAACAGGAGGGTGTTGCCCCAGGGAAATACCATGAGCAGCAGCAGGGGTATTGCAAACCCAGAGAGGAGCATTTCTGAGCTCTGTGCCTGGAGATGGAAGAGGGGACCAGGTGGAGCCTATGTCTGTCTTCTGGCTCGGCCGGGGAAGGGCTGGGTGCTGCCACAGAGCATGCTGAAACCAGGCTGTTATTTCTGGTGTCTCAGGACCTTGAGCAGTTGTGCAAGCAGCTGCTCGCAGAGGGCTGGGTGTTGCACCACGGGACGTGAGAGACGGTCAAGGTCTCCTGTGTGGCGGCTTTTTCCACGTCTGGGCATGGCACAGGGGAATGACAGAGCGGAGGGAGAGATTAAGGCTGTATCTGGTCCAGATTAGGTGAATTTAGGTCTCTTGTGAGAACAGGGAGATGTAATGTTCAGGAGGAGTCGGGGCTCAGTGCTGAGTAGGACTTTCTTGAGTCTTTCATTTCATTTCTGATCCTGGAGCCCCCCGTGAGCAACCCGAGTGCTTGCTGCTGGCTCTGCTCCCAGAGCCAGGGGAGAAGGAGGCACTTTCCCTCACTGCCTTTTGGGCTACACACCTCTGGGTGTGTGGGACCTCAGCCCTGCCAGGACCAAGGGGTGCCATGTGGGTGCTGAGGGGGTCTGCAGGGACCTTGCAGGGATGGGGAGCAGAGCTCAGGCCTGTGGCAGTTCTCATTGTACATCATTGTGCAAGTCCGACAGCCTGAGCCCAGACTTCTACTTAAAAGAGTAAGCTAGTTAGGAACCTTTACATGTAATTAACAGGAGTTATGAGCAAAGCTTAGCCAATGCAGCTTTAGTGAAGGCGAGTTGCATAGCCATGGGCTGCCAGGGCGTGGAAGACACAGTGTGACATGGCTTTCTGTGGTGTCACATCCCTGCAGCATTGCTGTCTTCAGTGCAGAAGGCTGATGAAGGCAGCAGATTCCTCTTGAAATCGTAGGGGACATGGGAAATGTCTTGTTCCTACTGGCAGCAAAATCTCTTGCTCTCAGCAAGGTGGTTCAAGGAAGATGCAGGTGCAAGGCTGGGGATAGCCAGCAGCTGTGTGCATGGCTTCGCCTGCCCTGTCCTACTAGACCTTTGCAGCATCAGCCTGGGCCTCTGCAGAGTGCTTTGGGGGACCCCCTGCCATGGGGCTGAGACCAGCCGGGGTTTCCAAACCAGGATGCTGAGCCAGGCCTTGGGAACGACAGCTTTGAGGGCACCCACTGTGAGCAGAGGCTCTGTTAAGTCTCTTCTCTGCTGGTCTTACCTGTGCTCCTTCTCCGACGTCACTCTCTGCGGTCCGTTGACTTTAGTCCCTTTGCAGGATGTTCTTCGAGCCAGTGACGACGCCGTGCGGGCACACCTTCTGCAAGGAGTGCCTCGAACGCTGCCTGGACCACCGGCCCAACTGCCCCCTCTGCAAACAGAGCCTGAGAGAGGTGAGGGCACGAGTCCCAGGGAAGGGAGCCGGGGGAGAGCCGGGCACCAGCAGCGTGCCCAGGGCTGGGATGGGAAGGTGCGATGCTCTTATGTCAGCAGCTCCCTGGCACAGCGGTGTCGGCTCCGCTCATGTGGGAATGACCAGACAGTTGATAATTAGAATCAAGAGATTCGTTTCCACGAGATGCCACAGCGATTTAGTGAGATTGTAAACAGGACTGAGAAGGAGAGAGAGAGAGAGAAAGAAAGAAGCGAATGCTAATTACTTTTAAAAATGGAAATGGATGGAAAACCTGCTACCCTGGAGATTTGATTTAATCTTTAATGAAAAGGGATTCGGACGAGACCATCGGGGAAATTAGGTTGTCATACAAGGACTGCATCACTGTCAGAGACAGGACACTGTGCTGGACGGGCCCTGGGTCTGAGCCGCATCTGCAGGTCTCGGTGGAGCTGACATCCGTCCTGCTAGATGGCTTGACATCCCCCGATAGGTTTTATCCCTGACTTTCTCTGATCTAAAATTGCCCTCAGCTCCAATAAAAGTGGGAGTGATTCATTCAGACCCCAACAGGGCCTCAGGGCTCCCCCTCCCTGCTCTTCTCCAATCTATTTCTGGGTCTAATTTCTTTTAGTACCTGAAGGCTGGAAGCTACAGCCCCACTGTGCTGCTGCAGGACATCATGCTGGCCACCTTCCCCACACAGCTGGCCGAGCGCCGGGAGCTGCACCGGGCTGAGATGGCAGAGCTCTCCAAGTAAGAGGGACCTGCTCCGGTGTGCTTGTGTGTGTGTGTGCACGGGGGCCGGGAGGGGCTCCGAGGGGGCTGCCACACCACACACCGTTGCTCTGGCTTGGTTCTGCTCAAGTGATGTTCGTCCCACTTCTAGGATCATGTCACAGCAGTGCTGGGTGGGTGTGAACGTGCCCCATGGGGCACCTGGGGATGAGGGAGCGTCTCTGCAAGGAGCTATTTTGTGGGCAGAGTCAGTCTTTGGGCTCTTTGTGAGCCAAGTGGAAGCTTTGGTGTTGCTCTGATCTAGAGCATCACTTCTTGGGGTAAAGGACACACCTGGTGCAGAGTGCTTGGGATGGGATTTGCTCTGGCAGGTTTCAAAGTGGTCTCTCCTCCTGTTCCTCAGCCTGACCAAGAACATCCCCATCTTCGTATGCACGATGTCCTTCCCAGGCATCGCCTGCCCTCTGCACGTCTTTGAACCTCGCTACCGCCTCATGATCCGGCGGTGCCAGGAGACCGGCACGAGGAGGTTCGGCATGTGTATATACGAGAATGGGAAAAGGTGAGCTCCTGGGCAAGGTGGCTTCCCTCCGCCCTGGCTGATTTGCCCCTCTCTGCCCCAGCCCCTAATGTCTAAAATCCCGAGTAGTTTGGAGAGGAGGAACAAGGTGCAATTTCCTATCCCACTGCCCCCCACAGATAAAATCAGCAGAGAGCTGGTGTGTTCCCCGTACAGCAGAGTGAAATGGGATCTCGCTGCCTCCCGGCATCACACTGTCCGGGCAAGGAATGGGGCCAGGGCTGGGGCTGGGCAGAGCCAGTGGTGGCTGGTAAATACAACAATCTGGGAATAGCTGCTGGGTCAGGATGTCTCTGAGCTGCGTGGTTCCCTGGCCATGTCCTCCAGCTCCTCTTAGTGAGCACTTCAATATTGCCATATTTCTCATACTCTATCCTTAACAAGCTACGAGAGGACACTGGGCTGAATGGGCTTTTGTTTGGTGCAGTGTTGCCATCTTTGTGTTCCTGGTGGCACCTCCAGATCTTGGGTGGGCTCAGTCTCCAGGCTCCTAACCCAAGTACTCTGTTAAATACCTGTATTTACATGACATATCCTCCCCATGCTCTAGTCCTGTTCAAGTGAAATGAGATAAATAACATTTTCTGGGCTTTGGGAAGATGTCTCTGCAATGGATGGTGTCTTCAGGACCACTGGATGTCAGGGCAGTACAAGGGCCCAAGTCATTTTGTTATAAGGCAAATCCAAGGGAGCGTGGACAGTGTGCTCACTATTCCCTGCCCTCTTAGCAGCAAGTGGTAGCTCAACAGAGTTGAATGAATCTCTGAATTTGCCCCCTCCCAGCCAACTTGTTCCTAGGCCTTTTCCTCCTTGGTGGTGGTGCTTTTAGGAGAAGCAGCTCTCCCACCACTGGTACCCCAGCTCAGCCCCTCTGTTCTCTCCCTGGCTCCCTCCAGTTTTGCTGACTACGGCTGTATGCTGGAGATTCGGCAGATCGAGCTGCTGGCGGACGGGAGGTCCTTGGTGGACACCATCGGCAGGCAGCGGTTCCGGGTGCTGAGCCGAGGACACAGGGATGGCTACAACACTGCCGACATCGACTACCTGGAGGACAAGAAGGTGAGGACAGGGCCAGGGCCAAAGCCCCCGCCGTGGTGGGACAAGGCTTCCCCATGGCCACCTTCAGCATTCCTCTTCCCTCCACGCAGGTGGCTGGGGAGGAGCTGCAGGAGCTGCAGTGCCTGCACGAAAGCACCTACCGCTTGGCTCAGCGGTTCTGTGAGCACAGCGACCTTGCCTCCAGGCACATTTTGATGCAGCACGGACCGCTGCCGGAGAAGGAAGAGGACATCCAGGTAATGCCCCGAGGAAAGGGATGCTCTAAATAGAGAGGGTACCAGGAGAACCTCTGAAGCTGCGCTGTTCCTGCGCTAACCACCCTGCTGCCCTGCTTGGCTCAGCCCCAAGATGAGCAAAACAATTCCTGTTTTTCACTCCTGTTACCAGTTAGGGCATCTCTCACTCAGAGAGATGGTAGGGCTTGTTTGTTAAACCATTTAATGTTTCTTTGTGGTTGTAAACTGTTCTTGGAAACTGAGCACTGAGTTTTAAAAGCTTTCCCAGAGTCTTTTCCTAAGTGAGAACCGAGAAACTGAGCTGACTGGCTTTGAAAACCCTTGGGAGAAAAAAACGCAAACAAGTGGGTAAAGAAACGAACCCCACAGCTCAGCAACCCTGTGATCTCCTTTCTCATCGTGTTCCTTTGAGACAGCCACAGCTGGCCAGAGGAGAGGAGCTAAGAGGGCAGCATCCAGTTTGCTTATTAAATTGCTCTGCCAAATTCAGATTCTGGAGAAAAAAAAAAAGCCCAAAATATAATTTTCACTCCTCTAATCTTAAGTGTTTCCTGCCTGGATCATTACAAATCCAAATTACAAAATGTCCCAGGCTAAGGCTGTCCTGGCCAGCGGCCGCATCAACGCTGTGCTCAAAGCTACAAACCAGCTCATCCTCCTTCAGCCGAATCGAGCATTTCCCTCTTAGTTTGGCTCAGGTTTCAAAAAAGCCAGTTTACAAAAGCACTGCCCAGCGATTGTGCCTGCCTGGCCTGCGCCTCGCCTCTCTGAGTGATGGTAGGGCAAATGCCCCAAAAGACACGGACCACACAGGTTTTGGCCTGTGTGTATGAAAAGCATTGCCTTAAACAAGGAAACGCACAAGATGTTTCTTCATCTCTTTAGGATAGACTTTTTCCCAGTTACATCTGTGTCTGGAGACTCCCTGGGGAATGCTTGTCTGGAAATTAAATTAGTTTATGCAGCAGCTTTGAGCCCGCACAGACAAAAGGGCCGTTCAGAGGAATACCGTAGCCAAAGCCGGCATTGCTATCCTGACGAGAGCATCTGTTTCCCATCCGCGATGCTGCCCGCAGACCACGCGTTCACTTTGCAGTTCCTGACCTGGGGGTCTCTCCCTCTCTCCCCTCCAGGCTTTGGCAGATGGCCCGACGTGGTGCTGGTGGCTCATCTCCATCCTGCCCCTTGACCCATCCCACCAGCTGCACCTCTTCTCCAGCACGTCGCTGCGTGCCCGCCTCACCCAGCTGCAGCGCATCCTCGCCGCCCTGCTGCAGCAGCCCCCCGCCGGGCTCCCGCTGCCTGAGCGCAGCCCCTGGGGCCGCATCTGAGCTCCCCCAAACCCCGGCCCTCTCTGCAGGGGAGACCTCCACTCCCTTGGGTCTCTCTATGTGTTGCTTCATGGTTTTGCATGTGGTTTGAGCCCCTGTGAAAGTGACCTTAGCGATGAGCTGGGCACCCTCTGCCCGGCTCGGTGGGGCCGGTGCCGCACCAGCAGCAACACTACACCGTCCACACCACCTCTGGGAGCTGCTTGGTGACATGGCTGTGCTGTGCCATCAGAGGGGGGACCAGGATGGAAAGCTGGGTTGTGTCTCGGGAACCAAAGTCACTTGCTGAGCTGCTTCGGCACCAAGGAGGACTCTCCTTAGGGCAGGGGACCGAGTGCCAGGATTGCCTCTTCCTCTTTGAAGGACAGCGTAGGGTTTTTGGTAGATGGTTCTGCTCTGTGCAGCAGATTTTCAGGCTTGGGAGAGGTGGCACTGGGAGGCAGAGAGGTCCCAATGGCTTCCCCCAGCCTTGGGAGCTGACAGCTCTGCCTCCACTTACAAGTTTGACTTCGTTTCTATTCAAACAAGAAGAAAGGTTGAATTAAACAGTCCGAAGCCCACAGTGCTGCTCATAACCACCTCCATGGCCACACAGTGAGGAGGTGCTGCTCTCAGAACATGCCCGGGGCCGGACGTCCCCTTCCCACCGCTGTGCTCGGTGCTCTGCCATGTTCACTGTGCCGAGCTCACCGGCTGCTTCCCTGGGCCGGAGCCGTGCTGGAGCCTGCCGGCGCTTCCCCGACTGCCGGCTCCACTGCCATGAAGTGCCGTGGGAGGGGGGGATTCAGTAGTGTTGGTGCTTTTACCCCCACCCAGAGGCTGCTGTTCCTGAGCCTGGCTGGGTTCAGGTTCCAGGGTCGGACCCGGGGCCTGGAAGGAGCCGATGGTACAAGGGAGTTAAGTGTAGAAGTGGTTTTGTGAGACTTTCTGCTCCTTGACTAGTACAATTTTCCCATGTTCAGTGTTTCTTGTGAACTTTCTGCCTCCTCAGGAGAAAATCAGGATCTGATCTGAGGCCGGATCCTTGCACTTGGGACCCAGAGCAGTTCAGGGTCCCCAAAAGAGCACAGAGTGAAGTCAAAGGGAGCCGAACCCCTGGAGAGGTGGGGAGGGAGTAGGACCAGTGACCAAGGCTGTGAGCCCCCAGTGTCAGGGGAGCAAGTGCCTGTCTGCAAGTGCCTGGCTGCTGCTTGTCTCTAAACACAGGGAAGACTATCCCCCTGGACAGACCAGGCTTTCCTCCGTGGAAATCCTGAAGGGTTGGGATTTTTGTCTCCCATCCATAATTTCAGTGGCTTTGGGTTGAATTTTAGGAGTGACATCCACTCAGTCGCTGGATTAATATTGCTTCCAGAATTTTATCCCTGCTTCCCTCAAAGGCTCCGCACCCCATCCAGGGTCTCAGTGGACTGTTGGACATGTGTACGGGAGAGAAAATCAGGCTGGGGCTACAGTGCTCCTTACTGCACGTGTTGCTGGGCTGAGCCTGGGGCAGGAGGCTCTGGGCACAGCTCTGGAGAGATCCCTGCCCACGGCCACCGCCTTACCCTGTCCTGCTCTCTCCAGGAGCGAGAGATCTCGGTCTCTCCTCTCCAGCAAAGTGCCTGGACCATAGTGAGCGCAGGGTGACTGAGGACTACTCAGCTGGATTTGCTCCTCTACCTTTGAGCCATGTCCTCCCTCACTTTGCTGCTGTCTCTGGGACACCATGACTCCCGCAAGGAGCTATATCCCCAGGATGTTGGATCGGGGTGGGCAGGGGTAGGTGATGGAGGGATGCCTCACAGTCCTGGGGCAGGTGCATGTAGGTGGCAGGATACCACTGAAGTTTGGGAAGTGCCTTTCTTTCTGCAGGGTCGATGTGAGCTCACCCAGTGACCCCCTCTGCCCTGAGCCCTTCACCTACCCCCCGAGTTGCTGTTCCCCAGGTGTGGGAGCTCCCTGGGCCGCTGCGGGTCCCTCCAGCAAGAGGGGATGCAGGGGAGAAGCGTGGGTCTGCACCATGTCCATGCTGGGGGAGAGCCAGGCACCAGAGCCACATCTGCCTGGCTGCTTTGGGAAGGGACTCATGCAGATCACTCTCGTTTGCTTAGAGCACCTTCGGGGTTTGTATTAGTATCTTTGCTCTTTGAATTAAATTTTCTTCCTGGTCATTGAAATAAAGACCTTTTTTTGTTGTTGTTTTGTTGCTGGTGTTTAACTTTTAGGTGCTCATTGATGAAGGTGCTTGGGCATCACCAGGGAGATTTGGGGACGCAGGGAGAGGTGACACCCTGGCCTTCAGACAGCAAATTAGATAGACACTGTGAATACAGTCCAGCAAAGGTAGATGGCAAAAAGGGAAAAAAATAAGGTGGTTTTGCTCGCAGAAAGTGATCGTGTGAAACAAGGCAGGAGGGACTAGCTCCTGCCCATCTTTGCAGTTAAAGGCTTTGGGGAAGTGTGGGAACTGGGAGACCAGTCTGGTAGAGATGCTGACCAGTGTGGGATGACCCTGGAGGGTGTCTGTCCCTCGAATGCTGTGGAGAGCATCTGTCTCTGTCCCGCCTTTGCAACCATGGGCAGAGAGCTGTGAGCTGTGAGCAGGTTTGCTCTTGGCAGCTGGCATTAGGGATAAGTGACAATCCAGGGAGACATGTGTAGGCTCTAAAATGAGGGAGTGCCCCTGGATGGAGAAGGGATGGTCTTCAATCCCAAGCATGGCGATGTCCTGCTGGATGGCCTGTCCTACTCTGCTCTCGTGAGACCCCACCTGCAGTGCTGCGTCCAGCTCTGGGGCCCCCAACATAAGAAGGACATGGAGCTGTTGGAGCGAGTCCAGAGGAGGCCACAAAGATGATCAGAGGGCTGGAGCACCTCTGCTATGGAGACAGGATGAGAGAGTTGGGGCTGTTCAGCCTGGAGAAGAGAAGGCTCCGGGGAGACCTTCTAGCAGCCTTCCAGTGCCTGAAGGGGCTACAGGAAAGCTGGAGAGGGGCTTTTTACAAGGGCATGGAGTGACAGGATGAGGAGTAACAGTTTTAAACTGAAGGAGGTGAGATTTAGATTAGATATTGGGAAAAAATTTTTTACTGTGAGGGTGGTGAGACACTGGCCCAGGTTGCCCAGAGAAGCTGTGGCTGCCCCCTCCCTGGCAGTGTTCAAGGCCAGGTTGGATGGGGCTTGGAGCAACCTGGTCTGGTGGAAGGTGTCCCTGCCCATGGCAGGGGGGTTGGAACTAGATGATCTTTAAGGTCACTTCCCACCCAAACTGTTCTATGACAGCTCTCCCCTGTCTCTTGCTCCTATCTCATCTCTCCCTCCCAAACGTGCCATCCAAAACCAAGGGCAAGAAAGGAACTTCCTCTGCCCAGCTCTGCTTTGCACCCAGCCTGGGAACCTGGGACAACTGTAGGAGAGAGGGAGAGGGCTCAGGCGGTCTGAGGGGGTGGGTGACCCCAAGAAGGTCCCGTGCTTCGGAGCAGCGTCTCTGCCCGGCCGTCAGTAACCGGCTCCACGAGGACTCACACCTCGAGTTTCACCCCCAGCCGTTCTCCACAGAAGCAGCCGTGCCCCGGTGCAGCCCCGCGCTGCGCTGAGGCCATGCCAACCCCCCGGTGGCCCGGTCAGCCGGGGCCCTGTGCGCGGCGGGGAGGCCACGGCGGGTCCGGGCGTGCGCGGCTGGGGCTGCCCCGTGCGCGTGCCGCGCCGGCCGCTAGGTGTCAGCAGGGAGCCGGCCTGCGCGCGGGCGGGCGGGGGGGCGGCCCGGGGCGCTGCCGGAGCCCCGGCCGGGCCTTCCTCACCCTCCGCCCCAGCGCGGCCCCTCTCCCAGCCCCGGCCGGGCCTTCCTCCTTTCTGGCCTTTATATAACACTCGTTATTGGAGCTTTTCAAATGGACATCTGTGTCCTTCTCTGGATTTTACAGACAAGAACCGGGGCTGGGAAGAGGCAACATGTTGCCCAGGGTCACCCAACAAGGTCCCTGGTAATCAGGAGACCACTCTCCAAATGGGTCCCTCATCCCACCACATCCAGCCCCCACCTCTGTGGGTGCTGGGACATACCCTGCACAGACTTTACATCTCTGGGGAGGTGCAAACCAGAACTAGCACTGGCCCCATTCCCAGCACCCCAAAACCCATCCTCCAGCTCCCCCGACCTCCTCTCCAACAGCACCATTTCCTCCCTTCCCCTTTGGCACCTTCAACTCGAGACATTGGTGACAACTTCCCTCACCTAATAGTGTGGGCAAGCAATTAGCTACAGAGGCAAGTAATTAATACAGCAAGTGTCAGGCTGTGCCTCATCTTTCTTTAACAAATGGTACATTTCGAAACTAATTAGACCATCCAGTACTTGAGGTAGCAGAAAAATCAACACGAGATTGTTCGAGCTAAGATCTGCTTCTCTAGCAAGGCCATGCTCGCACTGGAAGAAGGGCACAGTACATGTTAAGGTTAATGAAGGTGGGAAGAAAAGGGAGAGAACCAGCACCTAATTTTTTTTTCTATCCTTTAGCAATACCATTTGGTGCAATGAAAGACGGATCATATTGTTCTTGCTTTTTAAAAAACAATAAAGGAAAGCAATGAAGACAGATGTGCCGTCTCTTTCAAGAAAACTCATCCACGGGATATATTCAAAGATGGAAAATGACAAGTGATGAAAAAAGAGACTCAAAGTCGCTGCCAGAGCTGTTGGAGTGGGACCTGCCCGTCCCCCTGAAGAAACAGCCCCATCGCTTCCTCCAGCCAGTCTGTGCCTGGTGTGAAATCAATCTCTGTCCTGTACGGAGCAGAGCAGGAGGATTGCTGACATGTCCTGAAGCTGACTCAGAGCAGAGATCAAGTGGCAGCTGGATAACCGCCTTTGCCTCTCGTTCGATGACATTTTGGGGATGACTCGCTGGCCCGTCCCCAGGCTGTGCTGCACACAGGAGCCGTGCAAAGCCAAGCCCTGACCCAAGCAGGAGCAGGAAACCTGGGAAGATACCCCAGGTGGAGCTGTCTCAGTGTGACCATGGGTCACTTACACAGATCTACTGGGACAGGCTTTTCCTACAGGCTTTATAAAACCCGTTAGGGCCCATCACACCAGCAATGCCACCAACCTGCTGCTGGAGAGCCCTGGATTTGGGGCAGCCACATGGGGCTTCCTCCCAGCCCTCCCACACTGCCTGATTCAGGACCACCTTTCAGCCCCCCAGGGAGCACCTGGAGGAGAAATTACCCCCCCCTCTCAGTGTGTGACTGTCCCCAGTCCCACGACAGCGACACACCTGAGGCGGAGCATGGGGTGGGAGGTGCAGGATTACCCCCAGCACCACTCTGTCCAGCCCCTGCCATGGCAGGGTCCAGGTGGGATCATGTCCCTGGATGGCACAGTGACATAGAGAGCCATCACTGATGCTAACGGCTCTGTTGGGGGCTATCAAAATCTTAATGAACACCAATTAGCTTCAGTCCAGATGTGTAGGATTGTAAGAGTTGGAGCTGGCAGCCAGGAATGGGGAGACGTTTGCTGCAGCACTGCCCGCTCAGTGAGGTCTCCCCCGGTGCAGGGCACCATGACCCAACCAAAGCAAACCTCAGCAAAGCAAGCCATCGCCAACACTTGCTTGCAGCTTGCTTGTGGAGAGAGGGAGATTATATAGGGCCCTATATATATATATATGTCAGCCCCTTGCCTCAGTCTCTGCCCACAGCCTGTGTCCCCCCAAGTGCCCATTGGTGATTCAGTCTCTCCCTGCCCCGTGTCCTCCCTGTTGATCTCTGATTTCTCAAAACTGTTTCAGCCCAGGCAAAATATTTACAGGACTGATTAAACATCGAGGAAATAGGAAACTTGTTAAAAGTCTGGAACTTATATAAATACAGCACTGTTAAAATAAAATGTGACTTTTAGCAAGGACAGCTCTCTCAGCTGTGCTGTGTTTACCTTAATTGTTTCCCTCCATTAATTACAGTCTGAGAGGGAGACTTGTGCAAATTGAAATAAATTAATCGAATTTGTTTAGAGTTTTTTTGTGGCTGGCTTATGGGGATTGCAATTAAGCCAGTATGTTTGGGGTATTAAATTACATTGCCTAGATCTGTTCTTCCCTTTTCAATCACCAGGAAAGTGAAAAGGCAGGAGTCAGTGACAATTAGAAGGTAAACAGCCAGGGCAACCAATGGTGATTTTTCGCTCCTGTGCCTCAAGAATTTCACTACTTGTCAGTATTAAGGCTCATCCCTTAATAAATGCAGCCTGGCTCTGTGCAACGAAAAATAAAGGGGAAACAGTGGAGACCAGGGTGCATCTCAGCTCTGCCCTGGCAATGGAAACAGCGACGTGGGTGGGAGTTTAGTCCGATTCTCCAGGAAAATTAGGCTACGTGACTCAGCAGCCTTGTGTGTGTTCTTGCTGGTTCCCACTAGCAGCTGCCCAGTACCACCCACGCTTGACACAGGGGAAGAGGCTTCCAGATATATCGAGGTCCTGACAAGGTCTGAGAAAACAGGCAATGAAATAGAGAAGAGAAATGCATCTGCCAATGAGGAGGGGAAAGGGATGCTCAACCCTTATTAGACACCAGAGAATCTACACCACAGTCTTTTTCCAGTTAGGTATTTAAGAGGAAACCTGGCTTCCCTGGTGTTGTCTGTGAGCCAATCTGCTCTGGTTTTGTCCCAAACCAGCCACCGGTGTGGGCTGTGTGGGAGTTTGCTCCGAGAGCCTCTAGTCCTGTGGAGAAGTGCAGCCAAACTTCAGGAGGGATTTCAGCACAAAGTAAGGAGAAAGGCGTAGTTTCCTCCCTGCGGAAAAAGGAATTTTAGGAAGAGAAAAAAGAAAAAAAAAACAAATTTCAGTTTGTAGAGCTGTGCTGCCCACCCAAGGTGACTCCTTGAGGACGATGCTTGCAGCACCAGCTCGGGCGATGGGGGCCAGGCAGGAGGCGAGGAGGGTGCACAGAGCTGCAGGGGTACGCAGGGACCCAGGGAACCTGCTGGTCAGAGACACAGCCAGGGTGTAAGGCACTTGATTCCCCCTCTGCTGCCTTATGGTTCATTTACCAAACCACAGGGCATTCAAAACTCACCTCCTGTCACTTCTCTGCAGATCCCTCTCCCTTTGCTGCTGCCCTGAGCCATCCTCAGTCCAGCAGACTTGTTGCTGGCTCTGTGTTTGTGCTATGAGTAAGAAACCATCCCTCGTGCCCGAACAGGAGCACATTCCAGCGGGAAGCCCTGTCGGCATTGCTGTGCAGAACAGCCCTACACCATCCTCGTCTCCTTCTTCTGCTCTGGGCACTGCTGGGAGGGCAGAAGGACGGCAGCCTCCTCCTTGGTTGTAAATACGGGGTGGACAGGGATGCCAGGGACAAGCAGCGCCTGGCAGACGTGTTCTCTGCAAGTGAACCTCTTCACCTGGCCGTTGCCTGCGCCCAGATGATATATGGAGTGGCTGGGCTGCAATAGGATTTCTACCCAGAATATTGGCTGGATGATAAAGGAGTCTGTCTGCGGTGATAATTGCACCATAAATAGCTCTGGGTTCGGCAGTGACGAGTGAGGCATTAGAAACTCTCACCCTCTGGATTCCTCCCACTTCTTTCCATCTTCCTGACTGCTAACAAGCTGGAAGAATAGCTCTCTGGTTTTACCAGCCGCAAGAGGTTTATTGCACTCAGATGCAGCTGGGCACCTTCCTCCACGTAAATCTTAATAGTGAGAAAAGAGAGGGGAAAAAACCCAGCTAAATTGGGTGATTACTGAAAAGCAGCAGGTAGGGCTGCATCGCAGTGCGGCTGTCCCTCTTCATTCTCTCCACTGCAAGGATGACACCATCCTGCTCCCTCCTCCAGACTTCTCCTGCCTCTTCTGGGTGCTCTCAGGCACTTGGGGGTAACCATCCACTTTACTCCACTGATGGAAACTGAAAACCTGCCAGCTAGCCCCAAACACTGAAAAATGAGGAGTTCAGACTGGGGACTGCTGTAAAAGTCAAGACTGGAAAGGTAATTAGTATGAATAGATTGGAAGTCCTCTGAGGCTCCTTGCTTTTTGAGCTTGCAGAGAGCACGTGGACCCTCGTCTTTTCTTCCCGAAGAAAAGCTGGGAAATGGATTCAACTCTGCAGGCATATGAACCTGCTCTTGAACTCCAAAATATTACCTTAAAAGCCGTTACTTCAGGGTTTCTCACATCAAACTCAAGCCCACCTGAGCTCTGTCCTCTGGGCAGGTCTGCTCTCTGTTCATGACCAACCACCAGGTACTTTGGGGAGTGTGGTGTAAATGGAAAATGTAGCCAAGACTGAATGGAGGCATCTCCTTGTCAGTTTTTATTCATGGGGCGGTGAATTGCTGCTGCGGTTCTTCTCTGTCTTATACGTAGTGCCCTGTTTTGCTGCAAATAGCTAAAAACTGGACTGTGTAGTGCAAATCCTCTTTACAGCCCTTGCAAATTCCTGGTCCAAAATTAAACCTCAAGGAATCAGGCGTGGTGTATCCCAATGCTGGGACAAACCTAGGAACCAAGGTTCCTAGGTCCCAGCCCAGACGGGGGGGTTATAACATCCCATGGTGGACAGTCCTGATCCCTCAGCGGAGGGAGATGCCCCACTGCTGACAGACTCACTCTGTCCTGCTCCCAGTGAGCTGGAAAACTTATTTATACCAAAGAGATGGGATTTGGCCTGTCACCTCAGATTTGTGTCTGCCTCTGGGAAACAACTGAAGCTGTCCTCATCCCTCTGGCCAGGCTTTGCCTCAAGGTCACAGCCCCTCCGCTAGTGCCCCTGCCCGCGCGTCCTGCAGCGCAGAAATGCCACGGGCGGTGCGGCTGGAGGGTATTTCTGCAGGGAGGGATGCGGGTGGTGTCGTTAGGCTGATGCAAACACCTGGCTTCAGCTGGCATGTGCTGTCAGAGCTCTTTAGTGGCGGGATGGAAGTCTGCACTGGCGGAGCATCCTCCGGTGACAGCCACTGACAGGGCACGGCTCCCCGCTCTGCCGCTTGCAGGCTCCTTTGGAGCAGAGACCCGTGGGGATCCTTCGGGGGTTAGTTACCAGGCTGCCTCCATGACCACTCCTGACATCACTGGGACACACTGACATCACTATTGTTTTTCTAGGAAGACGATCACATTTTTTTTTAGAATTTTGAAGGGCCCAGGAGTGAAGGGGGAAAATGATTCTCCTTCCTGGACACTTTATAAAGCTTCCACAAATAACTGCAGTAGGAGAAAGGCAAGTTTTATTCTGAGACAGGAAAAGAGATGCTTTAAAAAGCCATTTTTAAAGGTGTTGAGTAGAGTTAGGGGAAATCCATCCCCAGTGCCCATGTTGCGGCAGGACCCTTCAGCATGGATGGATGGGCAGTGCTGGGGCTCACGCTGGCTCACCAGAAGAGCAGCTCTCTCCTTTCTGCACGTGTTGCAATGACGGCTGCTAAGCAAGCACGAGCTTTTCAGCTCCTGTACAAATCCATAAGCTCCCCCAAACCTTTCTCTTCTGCACACGCAACAAATCCAAAGGCCAAATATAGAGCATGATTTTTCTCTCTTTTCTTTTATTTTTTTTTGAACAATTCTGGAGTGTTTGAAGCAAAACTGTTTACCCTGTTTAAGCTTTGGATTTGCAAGTTTAAAGCTTTCACAGTTCCAGGTGCACCCAAAAAGATAAGCGAGCTGGGAGGTGCACTGCGGTACTTAAAAATGAATAAATAAATCTGAGATTAATTCAAAGCTAATTCTTAATACTTGGTATTTCTCCATTATCTACTGCTATTATTATTATATTGACCTCACCTAAGCTGACATGGGCTAGCAAAAACCCTTAAAACAACAAAAGCAATGACCAGTCTTCGTCTCTCTGTTTTCCTTTTGGTTTTCTGTTTTCTCTCCATGTCTCTGATTATTGCTGGCAGAAGCGAGGGCAGAGATTTTGCAGCCTCGTGGGCAGGAGGTCCCCGTTAATGAACACCGCAGCAGAGGAGTGGGTGGCTGGGGAGGTGTAACAACCATTTGAAAATGCTGGAGACCCTGAAAGCTTGGGACCAGGGCGGGAGTGACTGGGCAGAAGAGAGCAGCGTGGTCCCCCCCACCAGCTGCTGCAGTGGAGCTCCTCCTTTGCTGATGCCCAAAGCTGTGGCATGACCAGCATGGCACGGGATGTGCTGAGCACCAGATCCCCTTCGGAGGCTGTTACTGGCATTCCTGGCAGGAGATGCAAAACCTGACTTCATAAACCAGATCCCAACATATACTTGGCTGGAGACAGGGGAGAAAAAGAACCAACCCAGGCTTTAAAACTATTATGAGACTGAAGAAACATCCTGGGAGTGGAGGGATCTGTGCTGTGCATGACTCAGCGGAAAGAGGCGAGTCAGGGCTTTGTGGAAGAAGCTTTGGGAGAGGGAGGCAGGGGCCGAGATGAGATTAATCAAGCAGCAAGGGCTGCCCAGACATGGCTATTCTTGCCTATTCTATTAGGAGGGAGATTACTGCTTATGGTTCCTCAAAACGAGCTTTGAGACAATTAAACAGGCTGTAATGATGGGTCCCCTCCTTACTCAGCGTCTCTGCTTCATTCAGCACATCTGGCACAGGGTGGATTTATGTGAGGACAGATGCTCTGGGTCCGGAGAAGCAGGACTTACTCATGGGATCCACGCTGGCTCCCGCTCAGTGAAAAACTGCCTCCCCCGAGCTCTGCGCCCTGCTTCTGCCAGCCTTTTCCCTGGCAGCACCTTGTGCCAGCTGAACAGGCAGCTCTTGCTCCTCCTGCCTGCGTGAGGATGGACTTGGAAGTCCTGTCCAGGAGAGGGTGGTGAGGTGGGGACCTGACACACAGCACCGTGCTACTGGCATCCCAGGTCATTGGCAGAGACACACGGCTGGTGCACCCATAAGCCTACTCTTGGATGGGCACTGCAAATACTGTCAATTCTTGGCAAAAAAAACAACCCCAAAACAGGCCCACCTGACATTTCTGTAGCTGCAACAATGAAATCCATAGTTTGGAGCTGAAGTAAGCTGTCAATATTTGTCTGTCTCTGGGAGTTAAAGCTTTGTGGAAGCGGTAGCGGGATTTTAGACCGGGTCAGGAAAAACATCCATTCTGAAAGTTAGTTGGTTTTGTGTCTCTATTTTTGAAAGTCATTCACTGCATTTTATTTTGTCAGCTTTCTCTCTCTTGAAAGCTCAGTATCACCCAGGGCACTGAGCACTGCTGAGCTCTGGCTCTCAGTCAAATCCTCTTGCCTTCAGGGAGATGGAAACTGACCAATGAGGAATATCAAACAATATGAATTAACACTTCCCACAAAGGTCAGAGTCCCCCGGCAGCTCCGCGATAACACCAAGCTGAAGGCGGCACAGGAGATGACATGTCTCGGAGATAAGCTCTCATTCCTCTGTTTTCTGCAGGAGATGTTTTCTTATGTGATGGAAAAGATCCTGCTGCTGAGCAGGCTCAGGCTGGCCGGGTGTCTGGGCTTGTGCTAGACTGAGCTTAGACTTCCCAGGTGCTCGTGGGGACCCTGGGCACAGGGTCCCGCTGCAGCACATTCCTGCTTCAGTGCCTTTGCCTGGTCTGAGAGTCTCCAGAGTTTTGCTGGGAATTGGGTGAGGCATTCAGGTCGTCCCAGGGATGCTCAGCAGAGCTTGCCACTGAGATTTCGGGATCCTTCAATCGACCGAGTATAACTCATGTCCCCGACAGCTCCTACCTCCAGCTGCCTGAGGCTGGGGGTTTCACTGGATCCCTGATAGGAGTTTTTAACCCAGATTCAGCCCTGGGTTCAGGTCTTGATTTGGCCCCTTACCTCCTGTCTTGATGTTGCGGGGATAAAATTTATAGACTCAATTTTCTCTTATGTTTTGTTTCAGTTTGTGGCCAGCTGTGGGGTGGTGATCAAGGCCATCAGCAGTGAAAGCCAGGGCAGCTGCCCCAGGCTGGCCACAGGTGTATTGTATAACATTAACGTCACAGTCACTATAAATGGGAAAGCTGCTGGGGATGGGGGGCTTTTTGCTCTGCTGCCTTCTTCCTCTTTCTCCTCTCTTCTCAATGGTTGTGAACCCTCAAGGGACTGGCAGCAGTTTATGGGCTGAGTATAACTTTGTGTCTTTTGTATTAGTATTGATATTGGTTTTCTTATTTTATTAAACCCATTCAAATTTCAACCCAGGAGTCTCCTTCATTTTCCCAATTCCCTTCTTCAGCTGGGGAGGGGTCTTGGGTGAGAGAACAACAGGTTGTTTTTTGGTCCTGGGTGTGAGCTAGACAAAGACACCTCCCTTTCCAATGATGAGTGGTGTTGGGGCCAAGGAGGGCTCTCGTGACTCAGTGTTCAAGGGAGGGTGCAGGATGCAGCCCAGCCCGTGGGAGCAGGTGTACCTATTGACCATAGAAAAGTGATAGAAATATAAATCCTGAAGTATACCCACATCTCCTTTGTTTTGCTGTGTACAGGTCCTATTTCTGTGGCAGCAATGAGAATTTTAAATAATCCCTAGGTGGAGATTAAATTTCTGGTTCGGAACTTATTTTTCTGAGCAATCTTAACAAGTCACTTCTCACTGGTTCCGGGACTTCTACCTCTGTATAGGAAGGATGATGACACTTAACTTTGCTTTCTGTGGCTATTAATACGAAGTGGGTGATAATACTTAAGCACCAGTGTCGGCTGAGAGACTTCCCTAACTGAGACCAGTAATCATCTGATCTTTGTTTCTGTTCTAATAGCAAACCTCGTTAAAATCTGACTCTTTTTCTTCGAGCATCACAGGCAGGGCTGAAAAGATGCAGCCACAATAGTTCAATCCAGCCAGACTGCTCAAGGCTCTCTTGTGTTTAAGTTTGAACAAGGGTTTGTAAAAAAACACAGCAACTGGCATCAGCGAGCGAAAGAGAGGAGCAGAAAGGAGGTTGAAGGATGCCAAGCTGCAGCAAGGCAGAGCCCACTGGATGGAAACCCAAGGAGCCAGGACGGTTTCTGGTTGCTGTGAGCCATTGCGTTTTGCATTCCGATTATTTTTCTCGAGTGCATAGTTAACTGACGGCAGTCGGTCCCCTTTGTGTTTCTTGACAAGCAATTTATTGTTAGAAAGGATGAAAATCAGCAGGTGCTAATTCCATCACAACGCTTCTCCTTTCCCATCCCAAATCCTCCCATCTTCTTCATTTGCTCCTCTTAATAAGATTTTGTATATTGCTACTGCACCTGGTTGCACACCACAGTTATGAATTTAATGTGCAAAGTTAAATGTAAACAGCATTTAAAAAAAACCTTAGTAATTATAAAACACTTGAAAGTGTTCTCCCTCCCCTACTTTGTTTGTAGACTCTTCATTCTGCCTGTCTTGCACATCCAGCTATTGCAATCATTTCTCGGGAGCAGTTTAACTCATTCCAGACATTTCAGCCAAAAAAGAGCATTAATTTCTACGATAAAACTGGCAGGAGAAAATGGTGAGTGTTTGCCTTTATTCAACAGGAATGGTGGAGGAGTGAAAGCAGACTTCATTAATCTAAATTCAAAAACGTCAGCTGAAGTTTTGTCTCCTTAGAACCAAGGACAAGAATGTATTTAAAATTCTGTGACTTCAGAAAAAGACAAAACCACACATGTAAGTGCTTTTACCTGAACAGAATTTAGCTGTCAACCTGCACTCCTCGGTGTTGTGCTTCTGTGCTGTTGTGATCTGGGATTTTTTTATTCTGAGGGCTTTCAGGATCAGCAGAGATGTTTAATTATCCACCTCATTTTGAGCAATATCAGTTTTGGTGGGCGAAAGCATCGGGAGCATCATTCCCTTGGGATCAGAGTTTAAAGTACATGTTAGGTCAGCATCTGGGGATAAAGACAGAGTTTTCATGGGGTGCTCAGATCCTCCTTAGTGCAGCTAAACAACGGTTACTGAAATATTGTGCATTGGTGGAAACATCTGTCATCAGATGATCACAGTCCGTGAAGGCAGCTCAAGTTGTTTGACCCACTGACCTCCTGTGGGAATGGTTGTTTCTGAACATGACTCACTTTCTTCTTCAGTTGCACAGCGAGGAATATCTTGCTGTCAGGAGAAGCGAGAGATTTAGAAACATCACAATTAGGTGGCATTGGGGGGTGTTAAGGAAAATCCAGATCTATCTTTGGGCTGCACAAGTTAACAGGGATGCTGCTCAGGGATGCTGCTGAGCGGATGCAGGAGTATCATTTTCAAAGCAGGATGTAGCAGAAGGGTGATTCACTGTCCGTGCTCACACCAGTCACTGTGTCCTGCGCAGCCTGCCCAAGCGCTGCACTCGGGGCACTGGCATTTTTGGGTTTGGGCAGCTGTATTTCAAAGCCTTCTAAGACAAGCAGAAAGAGCTTCAAGCTTGCTTTAAGCAGATGGGTAATTGTCAGGAAGTCAAAGTTTTGGCTGGCGGGAGGAACAGCTCGGCTTGAAGGTGCCCGGTGGCTGCCAGCCCAGTGCTGCAGGGAGTGGGTGCAGCATTCCCATGGGGTGCTCTGGCAGCAGCTCCCAGCCGGCCACCGGCCCCCTTGCCTTAGCACGTGGCCACCAGCCACTGCAGCAGAGCAAGGAACTGGCTTAGCCTAGGCGGCAGCTGCTGAAAGGCACAGCGTAGCAACATCGCTGTTTTGTTTCCTAATTTGTCTGAAATCTCAGCGGGCTGACACCTTCTAATTTGCTGTTTGTTGCCTCTCTCCTAGAAGTCCAACTGATCGCTCTGTTGGTGCCAGCAGATCAATCTCATGGAAACAGACTTATTTTTCTTCTGGTCTTGAAGAGGTTAGTTTTTCCAAACATCTGTGCTTACCTGCTGAGCTGAGCAAGATTACTCTTGCTCGTCCGTGCTGCTCCTGTGTGCTGCCAGGCACACCCTCAGCCTAGGGCAGAGCTGGAAAAGAGACTTGAGTCTGGCCCAACAGTTGCTTTTTTATGTGTGTGGTGGTACCGGTGGGAGACTGGCAAGGGAGAAGCACACAGAAAATGTCCATAGAGCTGTTTTCAATGTCATTAGTTTTATAGTTGTATTACATTGAGTTTTGCTGGCCGAGATGTGGTGGGAGAGGGATGCAGAGTGGGCTTGCACGGAGCAGCCATGGCAGGACACATTGCAGCCCAGCACTGCAGAGGTGGGGCTATCCCACCTCTCACCCCAGGAGGACTTTTGGGACCTCCGAATTTAAAGACCTGCAAAATCCACCTCCCTGGGAGCATTTGCATATCGTAGTCTGTGCACATCTTGTGAAAGGAACTCATCTGACATATTCCAGCTCTGCCACTGTCCCTCTCACTGAGTGCCAACACACATTGCCCTTCTCCTTTCCACTGCTCAAGCTTCTGGTCTGCTGTAGCACTTGTATCACCCCACTCTGTCCTCTGGGAGCAGGAGCTGCTCCAGCTGTATGCATTCAGGATGTTTGTTGGCACCTCTGCAGAGCACATGATGAATTTTGCATGTAAGGTGTCATCTGGCCTTCATGGGACCGTCCTTCAAGGGGAAGCAAGTGACCCGCTGCAGCCCAGCCCCCTGCCAGAAAGGGGCTCAAATGCTGCTTGGGGTGGTGGGAGGTGGGCAGGGAGCAGCCCCTGTTCATCCCCTTCCTTTTCTCAGGGTTCTTACTGACTCCAGCGTATTACTAACGCAGCAAAGCTTTGCTGCTTTTATCTTAAGAAGAGTTGGGGAAGAAATATCCTAGAAACCCAAGAAATAATTCTCATAAAGGAAGGGTGCTTAATGTAGTACTTTTTTTAAAAAAAAGAAGTCACTATTTCCTCAACATCAGAATTTGCTGAAAGCACTCCAAGTTCTGTTTTTGCTAGTGCCATGGAACAAAATAATTGTGCAATTAGTAATGCATCTCACACTTTGTGAAATGAAAGATTTTTTTTTACTTTCAACAAGTACAAAATGTAACATTTTGCTTTTCCGTGGTGGGAAAGCACTGGCCATTCCTTCCCCCTCCTCCCTATTTTAAGTGCACTGCAGTATGTAATTAATAAAAGATAATAATAAATATCCTCCACAAAGCAGGAGAGAGATGTGAATGGCACAGGCACAATGTGGATGGCTTGGGATTGCCAGAGCAGCCAGCAGCTTCCAAATATTAATTCTAACTCTCTGAGGAGGAGCTGTGTCCTCTCCAGCCCTTTCCAACACCCAGGGTCGACCAGCAGATCTGTGGCCAAGCTGAGACGGGAGCCCCGCTGCTGCCAGCACAGGGCTTGTGCACGCAGCCATGAGCTCCCTGTTACATGAGTGGGTTGCTGTTAATTCAGCGACGGGAGCGATGTTTCTGTAGCTCCAGTGTCCCTGCGCTCAGCACTCAAGCAACCAGCCCATGCACATTAACAAATGCCCCCTCGGTGCTGGCCTGGCCCATGGGAAAGGCTGTGCCATAACTTGCCTCACTTGTATTTGGGGAGACAAAACCGTTGCCTGGGCGATAGCATCTTCGTACCCTCCCTGGTACTGCTGGATAAAGAGCTTTCCCCTTCTCTTCAGCTCGCGGCACACTGAGCCTGCTGCTGTGATGGGAAGCCCTACCATACCCTTTTTAAAAAAGATCCTCGTGGCAGCGTGTCTCTCCCTCCTGGCTGCTCAGCCATGGTGGGCTGAGGCAGTGGGATGGCTGGGGGCATCCCGGTGCGGAGCACCCAGCCATGCAGGATGCAGGAGCATCGCCTGGCAGAGCTCTGCCCCGAGGGGAGCACGCTGCCACCGCTGCCCAAACCCCGGCAGAGCGATGAGGTTTCAGTGGGGACTGGAGCACTGGTGGGGGGACCAAGGGCACTGCGAGAAGCGGTGGGCAGGAGAGTGTGGCAGGGCAGGAGCTGGGCACACCTGGGGATGAGCTGCACCCACGTGGAGAGGTGCAAGCTCCCACGCAGAGCCCACACCAAGGGATGTGCTCCCACCAGTGACATGAGGGAAGGGGTCCAAGCACGGGGGCCTGTTGGGCTCAGCCTTCGGTCACCCCTGGTGCAGCTCCAGACATGTTGCATTGACCTTTAGCCGCAAATCAGTGCCGTGCAAGCAAGTTGACTTAATTATACATCTTTAAATTGCTTTCCATACCCAGCCCAGCTGTGAGAAGGGCAGTGGGGATCTAATTCTGGAGCTGCGCCTCTGTCTTATGAGCTCCCGAGGCACCTCTGGAGCCGTCCCTCGTCCCTCTCCCCTCTCCCTTGCACACTCGGGCTCTGCTGAGCCTGGCAGAGCAGCTCAGTTGGCTGTTTCCATGGCACGCCGGCAGGGTTTCAGAGGCAGGGAGGGCAGCCTGGCAGGGATGTCAGCGAGGGCTTTTTGGTGCATGCTAATGAGACGGTGCCTGGCAGAGAAATGGAGCCATCAAGGGTGGGCAAGCAGGAGCTGAGAGAGCTTATCTCTCTTCTGCAGAAAGGGGCTCTCACAGAGATGGTGGCTGCTAAATAAATAAATAAATAAAGCAAACATCAAACACCTCGACTTCCCGCAGTCCCGGGCCCATGTGCCTGCCCAAGGCTCCCAGCCGTGTTTCCCCCAGCAGCTGATCAGCAGAGCAGCTGCTCTGACGTGGGATGCTGCAGGCAGGCGCTAGCGGCTGGGGTTGCTGAGATTGCTTTTTGCCCAAAACTAAATTGCCTTGGAAATTAAACGCTGCCGTAGTGACAGGAGAACCAGAGTCCTGGGGGCAGGAGCAGCGCCTGCCGGTGTGGTATAAGGCCCACAGGCTATTTTTCCCTGATAAAGAAAGGCTTGTGCTGAGAGAGGGCTGGAGGACAGGAGACCTGAGGTGCTTGGACCGCTTGTCTGGGTCTGAAGCCAAAGGCAATGACAGAGCAGGACATGGTGCAACCAGTGCTGAGCATCCCCTCGTGCCTGCAAATGTGTGAAACTGCAAAGCCAGAACAAAAGCTCTCCCTAAAATGGTCTTTTTTGGCTCAGGCCACCCAGTGACAGCCACCAAGCAGGCAGGGCAGGCAGCTTGTGTGAGCTGCTGCTGCAGGGCAGCGTTTGCTGGGGAGTGCTGGGAATAGGGGACACAAATGGGGTGCAAGAGGCTTGGGTTAGATGGAGAGGGGAGAGTGCATTATGCTGCCCTGCGTGAGCTCCTCTCCTGGGCTTTGTCCTCAGTGCAGAGCTGGTGTCTAGGACATGGAATTTGACTGGTTTGCACAAGCTTTGGGTGAGTCTGGGCTGCAGGGCAGCCACGTTCTCCTGTATTTTTGTAAGGGCTCAATGATCCCGCCGGAGAAATGTGCCCTCTCATCCCCTTCACAGAGATGCATGCACATGGAACAGGGCTGCTGTCAGCAAAAATGGTCTGTCCTCTTTGACCTCAGTGTCAACAAAGGCCAACTGAATAAAAGAAATATCTTCCCTAAAGAACAAGAGGCACAAATACTGCTGGAAACTTAGGGATAAACCAGAATCCTAAACACGAGCAGACACCGGGTGGCAAGAAGAGAACTAGAGATCTGGCAGCAAACACCATGGGGAGATTAGGTGATCTGCCAGCTGGCTGTGTGCCCACCACACCAGGGACCAGCCAGGAGACCTCTCCTTTTGACTTAGAAGCACAGCCCACCCCAGTGAGATCAGCTCTCCAGGCAGGGAAACATGTAACAGGAAAGACACAGGAAGAAATGCTGACAGGAACTGTATAAAGACAGGAGAATGAGAAGTCTGGGTACTCCAAGAAGGCTGGATCAACAGCCCTCAATACAAAATTCTTCCTGTAGCATTTCCATGCTCCATAGAGGCAAGCAGAGGCAGTAATGCCTGTTCACATGGCTACCAAGCATTGTCCATGGAGACTGACCAGCTTTTCCTTCCCTCCAGATGGGAACAGGCAATGCTGTCCCAGTTGGGACCTACCCAGGACCTACTTTAAGCTCTCTTTTTTTCAATTGCTCTGCATCATTTTGGGTTCTCCAGCCCACCTAGAGCAAGTTCCTCATGTCCTTCTGCCTGCTACATCGTCCATTTTCAGCTTGCAGGTAACCTCACCTGGCTCTCACACTGATCAAAAGCCAAGCTGCACCAGAGTCTCCTGTCTTGGTCTTGTCTTCTAGCAAACTTTTGTTTGCTCCACAGATTGTATTTCAGGCCTGATGTGAAGCTTCACTGCAATCCAATCAAACCAATAGTCCCTGGTTGGCTATTCCTTTTCTGGAAAAGCCACTTCCAGTGGTGTTATCACTTCAGCAGACTCAGGAGAAACCTTATGAGGCACCTGAGGATTTTCATGCTAATGAGTTTGAGTTTATCATCGATTCCTCACTGCTTGTGTTTCACCTGCCTGTGCACAAAATCAGTGATTTCTCTTGTAAGATCTCCATTCACCATCTCTTGCCATCCTGGAAGGACCAGATAATAAAGGAGTGGAATGAAAAGAAAAAAGAAAAATTTTTGCCCCAGATCAAGAGATATCAGAGTCTAAGTCATGAGAACAACAGAGATACTTTGTGCCTTTCTTCCAAAAGGTTTGTGCTACTTTATGCACTTTTGAGATGAGCCATAAGGGAATGGGAATGAAGATCATCATCTCTGTTGTACAACCGACCAGGAATATCAGGTGATTGAGAGCTCAGAAAACCTGTTCAGGGTTTCAGAAGGAGCTAGAAGGACCAAGATATCTTGAGAGGTTCCCATCTGATTACAGGAAAGTTGAACACTTGGTTAGTACACCTCTTTCCCACCGGCCAAGCTTCAGCAGTGACAAAATCCACCTGTTTCTCCCCATACATAAAAAAACTCCAGACCCTTTCTCCAGAAAGACAATACTAGGAGCAGTTGTCCCTCAAATGGTTGTTATCAATGGGCGGTGACGAGGATGACTTTATCCTGATGAGAAATTTATCTCTAGGATGCTTTCCCAGAAGGTCTACAGAGGACCAGACAACCTGGTCCATGGCCTTGCTTGATATCCACCTGCTTGCTATTCTCTAGAATGTTTTGCCTTTGAGATTAGTAACAACAAAAATCATCACAGAACTGTACTTGGAGGGTAAATATCCTGAGTGTCTCTGTGTAATGGTGCATGCCTAGTGCTGCCTGGTAGGACCCACCTCCATCCTGCCTCTTTCCCCGTACTCTCCCCTCCAGAGCAAGCTGGGCTTATTAGTCTCTGTCTAATGATGCTCGTTCTCTCCTTGGTATCTGGAAGGAGGATGAAAAATGGAGGGTCATCTTTTGTCTTTCAGTCTCTTTAAGTCTTGATGCTCCTATTTCTTTCCTTCCCCTCTCTCCTCTCCTACCCCTGCATGCCACCATCCTTTGATGAGCCACACTTATTAAAGACTGAAGGGGATTTACCACATGTCACTTTCAAAGGTCTGGGGGCAGGAAGCTTCAACTGCCAGCTTTTTCACACTGGGTGTTAAAATTTATTAAAGTCAGTTTTTCTGATTTCCCTTTAATGAGATGATGACTGTGTGTATGAGATAACTTTAGGTTCAATTGGTGGGAAACTCAGAGGAATTTTAAGTAATCAGACCAAGAATGAGAAAAAAATGAAACCCAAACCTGTGCTAGGTCTCACGTCTTAAGGACTTAATTTGCAACTTAATTTAAAGGTAAGAAAAGGGGATCATTCTACAAACATTACAGCACAGCCAGTGATCTCCTTCTTAAAGGGCTTTCCTTGGGAAATGGGGCAGGAGGTGGGCTTTTGGCGTTGTTTGACTTTCAAGACACTTTTGCCATTTCAGGCAGTTTCTCCAGTAGCATGGCTACCCCTGTGAAAACGAAGGTGGGACGAACAACTACTTAGGGCTCACCCAGCACCTGAGGAAATGCATTAAACACAACTGTTTGTGTTCTGTAGTACCCAGGTGTGAACTACTCATCCTGTGCTCCAGCAGCCCCTGCCAGCACCGAGATGTCCGAGGGAGCAGTGGGGCTAAACCCGGTGTTTGCAAGCCCTTGCAGCACAAGCCAGTGCCTCCCCGAGCACACATAACCCCCGACAGTGCACAGCCAGCTGGAAGTGGGACCACACAAGTCCAAGTGAAAAGAAAACCCCATTCCAGAACCTCCTGAAAGCATTGAAGCCATCAAGAAGAAAAAAAAAAAAAAAAAAAGCCTGAACTTTTTCCCTTGGCCGCCCCTGCTGCTCTCCTCCCTCAGCTTCATTTCCCCCCTCCTTCTTTCTCTTGGTGCTACCTTCACACTGGATTTTGTTGCCCTACTTTTGTCCAGCCTTCTCCTAGAGACAAGATAAACGCTATTTTCAATTAACAAGACTTGATTGCTGAATGCAATAGGAGGCAGTTCATTTAGAGCCAGCAAATTAATTGAAACCTAAATGTACATAGTCAGGGTATTGCCAGGAGAGCAATTATCCCCATCATCTGGCCCTTGCCATGCAAGGCGCAGGCAGCGTCTGCAGCACCGCGGCTGGGCCGTGCCGAGTGGCACGAGCATGAGAAGCTCGCGTTGCTGTCATCTTTTCTGAAGTTCCTCTCTCGGCTGCTTTTAGCCCACTTTTATCTTGCAAGAGAAAGCTCTCCGTGGCTGTAACTGTAAATTAGAGCAAGAGGATGTGTCCTGGGACTTTGGCACTGATGGGACCCAAAGTTGGTTTCTAAACAAGTGGTCAGACATGATGAGATGTTCCTCCTCACTCCTCTCCTCCTTTGGGAGGGCTTTTACTGCCATGTGAAAACAGGATCAGTGCAATATTCACCAGCCACCTGGATCCCGTGCCCTTTGCAGCACTTACCAGAACAACCATTTATGGACACACAGTGGGATTTGGGACCTTGGGAATTCATTCTTCCTTAAGATATATTTACACATGAGAAATAGCAGAGGGGAGTAGGGCAAAGCAATCGGCCAGTGAAAGAAATATCCTTTTGTAAGAAATAAGAAATCTTCCACGGCTTTTAAGGCCCAAATGCTTTTGGCCCTGCTGTTGCCCAGCAGTTGCTGATTGCCAAGGGAACCACTGCAGCTTCTGCACCACCAGGTCCTTCGTGAGCTGGGCTTGCCCCCTCCCATCGCCTCGGGGCGGGGAACACATCTCCCCATCCATACAGTGTCAGGGAAAAACCTTGGGATGTTTTCTCTCCTAAAATGTGTGGAAATGGGAAAACCTCAGAAATTGTCCAAGCACTGACCTGAGCCATGAAGGAACACCCAGGTCTCCAAATACTTCCAGGGTAACTTGCACCTTGGGCATTTCCTCTCCTTCATTGCCAGTGGCAAAGGACTGCTCAGGGCTTCACGACCACGGCAAGGGGTGCATTTGGGATATGCAGCATCTGGACCCTGGGTAAACCAGATCCGAGCAGCAAGGAGATACCACCTTACTCCTCAGGTCATCCCCGGCCTCGCTGCCATCATCCCACAGCTCTTCAGAAACACCTTGCTAAAAACCTACTGCTCCACAATTTACATACCAGGGCACTGTAGGAAACAACCCACTCTTTAACACACAATCCACCTAGAAGTGGTGAAAAGCAGTAACTACGAGCCAGTCTCTACCGGAAAGATAACAAACCCACCAAACAAAAATCATGTTTTCCCTGCTGCACCTCATTGCCTCTGAGCCAACTGGCACAAAGACACAGCTTTTTTATTTCTGTACAAATTATGCTTTTAAGCCTGCCGTCCCTGCCAAGCGTAGGAGGAGCCCCACGTGTCGGCTCCGTAGTATTTCTGAGGTGGGCTGTTCTCAGCCCAGCACGTCTCAAAGCCAGCAAACCTGATGCTTGTACAAATTTTCTCTCACCTCCGAGAGATGCTGACAAGGGGGGCCGGAGCGATGCCCCAGTTACATAGCTGGCACCTCCGAAGGGAGCCGGCACGTTCGCAGGGAGCAGCTGAAGCTTATTAAATCAGAACAGTAACACCTACAGAGTGTCGCGGCGCCTTCCGCTCCCTCCTGGCTCGCTCGGCGCTCGCAGGCTTGCTGCGCCTTGTAAACCGGCTGGTCGGGGACAGGCTCCATCACAGCTCGTTACAAGATACTCATTATGCACCGGCGACTGTTTTATCATCCTCACCTCGCCCATTTTCTCCTGTCTACCAGCTCACTGTGTCCTTGGCCCCTTCTCCATCTTGCTTTCCTGCCTGCTTAAATTTCAGGACAGATTTCCTAGCTAGGCTGAAAAACTTTTTGGAGAGACAATTAGGGGCTAGCTAGCCCAGGGAGGGGAGATCCCTCTTGCCCTTGGCAAGTCCATGGCTCAGTAGCCTCCTGAGTAGGATTACAAACCTCTGGGACACTGCAGAGAAGGCATTTCATAGAGAGAGGCTGTTTAGGTGACAGTGGCCACCACACTGCTGGTAGACAGGAACATAAATGAGGCTGGAAAGGATTTCCTGCACCATTGCATTCCCAGTTATTCCAGTTTCAGCTCAGCTTTCTCGATGGTGACTGGCCAGGATTTTGTGTAACATTTTTGGTATCACTAAAGGGTTCTCCCAGCTGGAACTCTCTTGCTGTGACCCTTGAATGTGTTTGCTTTTTTTTTTTTTTTCCCCTTTTCTTTTTTCAATGACTGTAGCATGTTGTCATCCGTGAGGCAATCAGCAAGCATACCCAGACCTTCATCTGCTCTTTCCAGCACTAGGTAGTCTTGAAGTCAGGCCCTCAATCATGATGTTGAAACACTGCCTTTCATCCTGTCTTTCTATCCCTCAAATTTGAAGTCTTTCAATTCTTCATGTGAATTAACAGTGGTTGCAAGATAAATCCTTCAGAGAAGCTATATATGTACCTTTCCTTCCACCCAGTTATGCTTTGCAGTACAACTCATTACCTTCTCTTTAGATGTCTCACTTTGACAACTCTTCTTTTATAGTCTTCATTTTAGCTAACGAGCTCCCCCACAAAATCAAATGTTTTTGTGAAGCTCATTTACATTAAACCTACCACACCTCCCTCACTTAGGAACACAGCATCTTCAGGAGAAAAACAAACAAAACAAATCGCAGCAGTCTGTCATGATCTACCTTTTGGAAAGCACACAGAGCTTTTTCTTTTGTTTGCAGGCTGCTTGCCTGAGTTTGGTTATTCCTCCCTGGCCTGGAGACAGGCTATTTGCTCTTCCTGGCACACAGTGCTACCTGATGCACTATAGTTGCCAAAAAGTATTTCCTGGCCTGGGAAATAGTTGGTTTCTCTCACTTGAGGGCATGCAGTTCTGAGTTTTGCCGCTACTCAGTGTAGGGAAATCCTCCCTTGCTGTGCCCTGATTCCCTTTACTGTTAATGTCATCCACCCCGTCTTTGCACCAGTGTGCTATGAAGCCCCAGGCATATTACGCAGCAGTTTTCAGGATCTCTCTTGACCCTTTTTAATCTACCTCCCATTATTCCTGCACAGCAGTCTCCTGTCTCTAACAGCTGAGGAACTGCTTGCTATTGAAGGGGTTAACCACTAGTCCCACAGCCCAGGAGAAGGAAGCTTTCTTTCCTACCCACCTGCTTGGAGACCAGCTCAGCAGCCAGAAGGAGGAAGGCATTGACAGGGTTTCCACTCCTACCTGTGGTATTAAAAGCAAGCGAGTGCTTTTGTCCCATCTCCTCCACAGGTCTGAGAGAGGATGCAGGCAGTGATTGATTGCAGAAGCCTCCCTGCATTAGTGCAGCAAGCTGCCTGCCTCATCCCTTCCTAAATCCCAGCCGCACCTCCTGCCCCAGCCCACCTCTCCCAGCAAAGCCCTCCATGCCCTCCCAGCACACCTTTATAGCTCCTGATAATCTCCCAGTTCCTCCCAGTCTGGCCCAGCTTTGCAGCTAATAGCTGGGGGTGGGGTTAACCCTTTCTTCACCAACCTCCAGACACAGACCTTTACACCCCACCATGTAGCATACGTGTGGTCCTCTGTGTGGCATCAGACAACACTGGGAACATCAGGTATGAAAACCCTGTCCTGGAAAGTTGACCCTGTGCCCTGTGGAGCGAGGTAGTGCCGCTGTCGTGAAGTCCTAGCTAATTATAGGACCTGGCAGGCTGAACTCAGAGCATTTACTGCAAAGCTATACATCTGGGCTTTGCTTCTCTTAAACCTGAAAATATCTTTCTGAATTAATGTTTTGGTCCCTTCAAGAAACACAACAGAAAGAGAGGGAGGCTGAAGTGGAGTTTCTCTTGCCTTACTGCATCAAACCACAGGCTATTCCCTTCCTCTCTGACCTGGCACAAACTCATGGCATCACAAAACCCTTTTAAAAAAGGATGAGGGTTTGCAGCATGGGCATGCCCCTGTGTTTCTGGAAATACTGAGCTCTGGGCTCCATGGAAGGGTCAGGACGGCCTCGGTGAGGTGACCTGCTGGCTGGAGAAGAGGGGACCCTCTGGGAGCCAGGAGATCGGGCAGTGACCTGTCCCTCTGCCTGGGCTCCTTGTGTAGCACTGATCCCGTGGGAATCTTCCTGTGCCTCAGTTTTTTTCAGAAAGGGACTTCGCAAGCCCTTCCTGTGCCGATGACTGTAAAAGAGGATCCAGGAGTCACTGGGGCAGTGTTCAGGCTCTCTTAGTGCTTTTTGGATAATCAGCAAATGTGCTAAAAGGATGGCATATGGTCTGTGAGGGGTGGGTAGATTTCTTTTACACCAGAGCAAAAACTCTTCTTCAAATGAAACCTAAGATCTGATCACACTGCGCTCTTGTCGCTGTGTCAGGATCCTGTCAAAATATATTACGGCATAGATAGAGATATTTGATGACTTGCTGAATTCTGCCAGATGTTTGGTGGGGTCTCAGAGAGGGTTGTTAGAGCCTCAAACTTGCTTATGACTCCCTGGGAATATATGGCTGGTGGCTGCCAGGGTTGCAACTGTAACCTATGTCCCATCAGGGATGCCAGTGGTTGGCCTGGGGCAAACTGGCCACAGAGGGGTTAACTTAGATTTCTCTTTGAAAGTTCAGTAAGTGCAGTCCTAATAGGTCAGCTGTGGAAAGAACAATTAACAGCACCAGGGGTTGCCCTTTCCTCTTGCCTTATGGATTACCACACTAAAGGGAATTGACAGTGAGGATATAAAGGTCCTGACATTTCTTTCTCCAAAGAACTGCTCTTTGTGCTCATCTTTGATTTTTTTGGGGAATTGATGCTTTATTTTTAAATGACACACAGATGCAGACATGTGCAAACATGGATGCACACGATGCTCACTTTGACCATATCAGTTGCTGCCCATTTAGAAAGATCAATGCTGTCTCTAAAAGGCCCTATGAGGTTAGATCGTTTCCAAATACCTCCCCAGATACCCCCCAGCCAAAAAGTACATCAGCAGCTAAGAGCACACACACTTCGCTATAAATCAACTGCTTCCTTAGAGGAAGGAAGTTTTCCCATGTCTTTGCCATGTCTCTTCCTACTTCTCAGCTGAACCAGGACTCTGGCTTCTGAAGGCTATTGGCAAACAGACACACAAATGGGAAAGAAAATCATAGCAGCCTTTAGCCCGTCTTTCCCTATGTTTATTAGATTGAAATTAGAAATGCTGATGACATTGTCAGTTAAAAACCCTGAAAAACAGAGAACGTGGAAACCACCTCTGGGGCAAGTAAACAGCCATGGGGCCACCCAACCCCCTTTGCAAGACCCTGTGGGCAGGTCGGCACTGGTGTCCCACAGCATTGCAAAATGGGGGGCAGAAGGGGCCACCCGGGCTGCTGACCCCCATTTTGTCCCCTCCTGCACCCCATGGCACAGCCTAACCTGCCTGTGTCACCCTTGCCTGCATGAGCAGGGCGGAGATGGGGTGGAAGTGGCAAGGATGAAAAGGAAATGTGGATAAAATGGGCTGACAGGTAGGGATTTTCTCTCTCTCAAAAAAAAAGAAAAGAAAAACACCAAATCAAACCAAAAAGCCCTCCCCAAACCTAAGTTAGCAGATGCTTTATTCAAAAAACTTCCTGGAAATCTCAGTTATTGTCTAACCAGTAATTGTGGCCCATTTGGAGCTGGGCCTTGGCTGCAGAAGGTACGTTCAGAAAGGTTTGAATCCTGCCCATCTGCCCTGCCTCTGTGCTGTGGCTTCCCAGTCATAGCCCTTACCTGGCTCCACAGAGGAGAGGCAGCAAGAGGCCATTATATTTTAATAGCAATAATATTCAGCACTTAGGCAGGTGTTAGAGGGCTTGGTTGAGCTGTTAAGTGTAAGCAGCTCCTGCCCCTGATGAGTGCCAGTGAGCGCGGGGCTCTTGGGTTCCCTCCTGAACAGCAATTCCTTGCTCACAGCTGCCAGGCATGCGTGTGTGTGTGTGTGTGTGTGGTGGGCTCGACCTCCTCCCCTTTCCAGCCCACTCTGACTCCAGGCTAAAGGGGACATCAGCTGAAATCACCCTCAAGCTGGACTGGGACCTCAGCTTTGCGCAGACCCCTCTCCATGTCTAGCGCTGAGCTGAGTTAGTCTGTGGGGCGATGGGTGTGAATAACCTATGGCAGGTAAAAGCTTACAGTAAATTCACCCTCTCTGTAGCAAGGAGGATGGCAGTGAGTGTGTGGACCGGTGGGCACTGTGGTTTAGCAGCACGCCGGTAAGGTGCATCACCTCTGGGCTGCCCCCAGGAGCTGGGACATGTCCTGCCAAGGCAGTTGCCACTGCCGCAGAGTCTGGGCTGGGAGATGCTGCTGAAATCACTCCGTGGGATAAGCACGTGGCTACAGGATCTCCTGTATGCCAGCTGAGGAGCACCAAGCCCCAGCAACCTGATTACCTGAGGGAATCAAGCGTTGGCAGATTTGTCGGCCCTACTGCGGTGATTCTGCTTGGGGATTGAGGGGTTGATGGTACCAGTTATCCCTGTGATCCTGTTGTGGGGTGAAGAAGGAGGTGGCAACCCACAGCTGCTCATCTCAGGGCTTAGCTCAAGCCCACCAGCGATGGTTTCCCTCAAATGCAGTGGCTTTGCAGAGCAATGCAGTGGGTGGTTTGTAATGCCGTGCTGCTGGGAAAAGGGACATGGCACCTTCCTTGCTCCTGCAGCCGTGGGCCCCTGCCACTGCCCTCCTGGTGCCTCCGTGTTAGTGGAGAGCGCTGGACCGGCCCTGGAAGGAGCTGAAATACTTTTGCTTTCATTATTTGGGCTTATTTTTGTCTTTTTTTTTTTGCTTTGTTTGGAAAGTTGTCCCAACCCACTCTGCAGCCAGCAGTGGCTGGAGTCTGTGAAAGGGCATTGGCCACACTGGGACCAGCCGTTTCCATCCCCGAGCATGGCTGCAGTGGCCTAATGGGTTGTGAGGCCACCCACTCACCTGGGACTGGGTGCACTCTTGCCTCTACAGACCTCTGGGGCGGTGCCAGCCGCTTGCAGAGGAGATCTGGGTCCGTAATTATGAGCGCTCACTGGCACTCATCAGGGGCAGGAGCTGCTTACACTTAACAGCTCAACCAAGAGAGTCCAGCGCAGAGCCATGAAGATGATTAAGGGAGTGGAACATCTCCCTTATGAGGAGAGGCTGAGGGAGCTGGGTCTCTTTAGCTTAGAGAAGAGGAGACTGAGGGGTGACCTCATTAATGTTTATAAATATGTAAAGGGCAAGTGTCATGAGGATGGAGCCAGGCTCTTCTCAGTGACATCCCTTGACAGGACAAGGGGCAATGGGTGCAAGCTGGAACACAGGAGGTTCCACTTAAATATGAGGAAAAACTTCTTTACGGTGAGGGTGACCGAACACTGGAACAGGCTGCCCAGAGAGGTGGTGGAGTCTCCTTCTCTGGAGACATTCAAAACCTGCCTGGACGTGTTCCTGTGTGATATGGTCTAGGCAATCCTGCTCCGGCAGGGGGATTGGACTAGATGATCTTTCGAGGTCCCTTCCAATCCCTAACATTCTGTGATTCTGTGATTCTGTGATTCTGTAATGGCTTAAACCACCGCAGCACCTCCCCGGGGCTGGGCTGCCAGGGCAGAGGATCGTCTTGCTCTGTTATTTTTGTGTGCTTTTGTTAAACTGAATGTGCAATGAGCTGAGTGAGGGCTCAGCAGCATGCACAGGGGTGACGGGCAGGGAGGAGGGGAGAGGGAGGGCAGTAGCCCCCCAGAAATTGGTGCCGTTCCTCCAAACCCTATGGATCACTTTGTAGTGATGCTTATAGATGAGGAACATTTTCTTTAACAAATATGAATCTAATGGATTAGGTCTGATCTAATTATGCATTCTGCATTAAGCCGATGCTCCCACTGTCTGTGGCTGCTAGCATAATTAAACTTAATGTACTTTTAATGATGTCTTCTTAACTCATGCATTCATATATGATTAGAATCAAACAGGACGAGCTGTCATGAGTCCAGGAGAGTTCTTTCGGCAGCTCCTGATGGGACTCACGTTGAAATATTAATAATGCCGATTTCAAGGTTAACAACATTGGTTTTGAAGTGGGGAAAGCTTGTCACACAGTTTGAGCTAATGTGAGGCAACAAAACAGCTCCCCTTTCAAGTTCAGCCTCTTCCCATCTTGCACGTGTACTCCTGGGAGCAGGAGAATTTAAGTTTTACTTGGTAAAGTTGTCATTAAGTAAGTGAACTGCACTCTGGGCAGCAGCTACCAAAGAAGCTGGGACAGTAACTCTGTGGGCACCTTTCGGGGGGTTGCTGAGTGCTCTGTCCTGGCACACTCAAGTCTTTGCTCCTCTTCCCCTTTCCTGCTGCTTTTCTGAAAATTGAGAGCAATTTGTTCTAGGGTCTGGCAATCAGAAGGCAAACTCCACTTTGGCATTGCTGCCCTGGCTCCAGCGTCCTACACAAAGCAGGTAACGATACTGCAAAGAAATGTTATTTTTTTCCCCCTCCTTTTTCTGTTTTTACAGATTTTTTTTTTAATCGGCCCATGGCCTGGCAGACAGGTTGTCTTGAGTTCCTGAGAGCAAGCTGTGAAATCGTCTGAAATCCTTCCAATGGGAAAGCATTGATTTATTACGCTGTAATACTGATGCGAACAACACCATGTACCTTTCATCTAAAAAGTCAGGACTTATAGAACATGACATGCCATTAATTTTGATGCCAGCTCGAACAGAGGAGGAATTACTGCCAAAGGGATCCAGAGAGCATGTTAAACCAGCCCTGCAGAGTAATGAATGTACTTTGTGGCTGTTACATTATACCATATTGATCCTTAGGAACGAAAAGGTACCTTGACAGCTGATTTGGGCTGTTAAAGGCATCTCTTAATATCTGTATATGCATGTGTGTGTACTATATAATTAGTGCATGAGAAAAGGATGTGCAAATGTTGGCTAATTACACTTAATATCCCTTCTGGGGTTGAGCATTAGTGTGTTTCACTGCTCTAGAGACAGCTCTCTCCTTGCACATGTTCGGCAGGCGAGTTCACTCGGGTACCAGCTTGGTGGAGATGATGCCCAGCACCCTGCTCCTCTCCATCCCGAGCCAGGTGTGCCTCCTGGCAGTCAGGCAGCGATGTCTCCTCAGGATAAGTGCACACCAGCAAAAGGCAGATTACTCTAAATGCTTTGGGAACAGCTAGATAACTTAGCACTTTGCAAGACTGTGGATCCATATAACAACACATTTGCAGAAAGGCTCCTTGCTGCCTGAATACAGTGTGATGGGTTATGGGATCACTTCTGCCCAGTGTGGAGCTGGATTCACATCTCTGCCCCATCCCAAAAGAAGGTGAGTTCATTTGCTTTCTAAGTCTAGATGGTGATATAGACTTATCTGCAATAAGACAACCACCATGTACATACCCAGAGCCTATTCCAGGTGCTGGAGAGGAGCAGCTGACAGTGCTGAGGGTGGAACTGATGTACAGATGAAGGAGAGATGGGGATGGACAGAAGGGAAATGGGAGGTGATGCTGCAGGTCAGGGCTGAGTGGAGAATCCCAGAGTGGGAATAGTCAGGATTTTGATGGAGAGATCAGTCTCGAGCCACCCCTCTATGCCTAGGACAACCTTTTCCAGGTCCTTGCACACTAAATTCATCCCTCCCATATGCTCAAACCATCAGGACCAAGAGCCTGGAAAAGAACAGAGCAGCTCTGTGTAAGGAAGCTGGGAGTGGTGATATCTTCATAATGCACCTGGAGCAACATGGAGCCCAAGCAGTTTTGTCTGGCACTGTGTCACATCTCTTAACACGGGGTTTGCATGTGGATTTTGCCCCAAAAGCCCTGTTCTTTGGTAGGCTGGTGGGCAGCTGTGCATGGCACAGTGACGGCCCTGTATTTCTCTTAATTAATTAACTGGGTAGCAGAGATGCAAGCATGGGGCTTCTGCCAGCAGTGGGCTGCCAAGACACAAAACCAGCACTGTAGTGGCTGAAAAATTTATTTGTGCCCATAGGTAACATGAAGGCAACTGGGGAATCTGTGTTTCAGAGAGGTCAGGAGCTACAAAAGCCATCAGAGTACAGGCCACACAGGTGTCTAAAAGGTATTCAGCGTTAATCTGGTACCTTTGCTGGTGGGAAGGGCCTGCACCCATCTCCTCCAGTCTCCAAGGTGGTGCTTCAGAGCAACCTCCACTAGCTAAGCCCCAATCTGTGCTGTTATTTCTCATGCCATGGCAGTGAAGAGTACCAGCAGTGTTCTAAGGGTTCCACACACCACTATGATGGGTCGTCTAAGCTCTAACATGTGCCTCCATGGTGGACCAACATCTTAGTCAGAAACGTGTACAAAAATGTTCTCCTGAGGACCCAGAGCCATGTGTGAGACTTGGGTGACTGACCATGTCATTGAAAACTGAGCACGAGCCTGTGTTCATAGTGAAAACTTCCCCATGTCTCCCAAAACTTTTGATGGAGATATGTGACTGAGTTTCTGGAGCTGAACAGGTTAGTGGTACCCAATGGGTTACAGCAAACATTGATACACCCCTGCCCCGTCCCTTCACTGAGCTTAGATGAGTAAGTTCTCCTTGCATTTGATGACAGGTAGGCACATGGACAAACAAGTCCAGCCAAATCTTTTTGGAACATCCCAGCTTTGTGTCCTGATGCCAGGGTTATAATCCCATAGCAAAGGGATGGACCGGCTGATGCATCTGTTCCTCACCTGCTGCACTTCAAGGTCCAGTGTTTTTTTGCTTCAACAACTGCTGAAGACGGTTTTGGATTCTTGCTGGAGACTTTCTTACAAGGAATATTTGCTTTTGCTACGAGGAGGGAATTTTGTCCTGTTTATGCCAAGATATAAAGGAACATTTCTTGTGCATTTCTGTAACCTCACTGGGAACCAAGAGTGAACCATTGAGCAAGAAGAGCATTCTGAGACAGGATCCAAGCCCACAGTACAGTGCATTACTGGATGCCTAAGCAATTGTGGAAGACCAAAATGGGCTGATCCAGCATAGCCTGCCCGTGGGAAACCTCTCCTTCAGGCCCCATTGATTGGGAGTCTCTTGTGCTTTGAAGCCTGAGGGTTCACAACCCCTTTCAAAACATATTAATTCTGCCCCTTGCTGAATCTATCTTTAAAACTTACCAGCAGGTAAAAAAAAACAAACCCTTGTGAATGTTGGAAACCTTGAATCTATAACCATGGCCCTGTGGGGTGAGCTGGGATGCCTGGTCCAAGGCACTTTTGTGTCTCAGGTTCCCCAGCTGATAAATGGGAATGAAGATACGGGGAAGGGAAGTTCTTCCAGATCTATGACACCAAGCACTACATAAGAGCATGACATTAATGATTGATTACAGTTAACCTCAGCAGCTGTCAGCATCTGCATAAATGTCCAAGGCCCTTTAAATCCTACTCTCTTTCCCCCTTCAACAGACTTTTGGATGAGGTATTTTAGCAGGTTAATTGTGTAAAAACTGAGTGAGAAATATCTTAAATGTCCAAGCCTCTGAAACACCATGGGAGCTCCTAGGAAAGCTGATCCTAGTGAGGATTTTTGGACCAGTGCTGGTTCTGAATTATCTCTGAGCTGACCAGGTCTTCTCTCTCTGTAAAAACAAGCTAAAATCCTCTAATAGCCCTCCTCAAAAAACAACCCCACAAAACTCCAAACGAAGCAAAATCATTAACTTTGAACCCAATGAATGTTTACTTTCCTGACTCTTGGGTAAATATTAGATAGATTCCCAATTTCAACCTGAAGCAGTTTATTTGGCTGCTGCTCACAAGTCAGACACAGCAATAATCAAAGAAATCTCGTTTGATTCAGGTTGGGTAATATTGCCTGAGCGGTAACATCATTTTCATTTCCACACATCCAGCACTGGCACAAAATGGCATGGACATGTATGAAAAATGGATCATGGATCCTTGGTGCTAAAATTTCAGCTGATAGTTTCTTTTTTTGTGTTAATAATAATTATGAATAGAAATGTTGCTTGAAAAAAAGAGAATGTGAAAAGAAAAACACTATTGTGTTTGACAAAACAAAATCCTTTGCAGTACTGTGAGAAGAAAAGAAAAAAGAAAAAACAAAAGAGAGTTAAAACAAACATAGCTATTAAATAAAAGATCCAGGTACCAAAGAGCAAAATTTAATGAAAGCCAAAACTGTTAAATATGGATTCCTGTTGAGAAAAAATGGCAATGTCTTTAAGAGTTTTACCATGACTCTATTTTTAAGAAAAGTGTAGTAAAAATACATATTACAAGTTAACGTTTTCCACGCTTTTGTCCTATTCATCTTTTTTTTTTTTTTTTTAACCCCTTCACTGATCAAAAGCCTTTGAAAACTGCATCTCACATCTTCACATCACAGGCGGCCAGTCCTAGCACAGATGCGCTGCTTCTCACGAGACCATCTAACTGCCCGGTTGGGCTCCCCGCTACCTGCTGCCATGTGGTCCTGTCTTTGGAGGAGGACGGGGCACCGATGGGTCTCGGCAGCCTGCTCTCACTGCAGCACCCGGAGGTGCACTGCCATGGCAAGGTCCGGGATGCGGCAAGAGCTGGGTCAGGAGATGCATCCGAGGGCTCTGGGCACGGAAACAGGCTAGCTTGTGGGATGCCTCCACTGTGCCAGCACTTACATAGAACTGAAGAAAAGCGGATTGAAAATATTGATAACCAACACAAAGTGACCTGAAGAGGTGTTTGGAGCAGCTGATAACAGAGTTCATGTTCAGTGATGAGAGATGAAGATCACAAGGGTTTCCAGTGACAGAGAGAGGAAAACATATTGGCACAAGATATGCTGTGCTTGAGCTTAGACCTTGACTCTGACTTGCTGGTCTCCAAAGTGTTGCATGACAAGTGGGTAAATGAAACAGATACTTCAGACCAGGCTGGTGTTAAAGGCGGTAAACGTATTGCTCTGCACATTCGTACACCAATGGAAACCGGTATTCGGGCAGCTTCCAGCTGTATTTATGGACAGCTGCATAGACAGATCCTCCTTATAGACCTGTGCCAGTCATTTGCCCGCATCACTTTCTCTTCACCTGCCTCCTTTTCCTGCTTCTCTCTTGCTACATTGCAGAAAGAAAAAAAAAGAAAGAAAAAAAAGAAAAAGAAAAAGAAAAAAAATGAGAAAAGGCAGCTCAGAACACTCCAATAATAGCTCAGTCCCCAGACAGGTATTTGCTGGGTCCTGTGAGAAGCTTTGAACTTTATTTGCCATCAGTGATGGACCTGTGAGATGGGACAAGGCTAAGTGGGTTCACTGTGGTCCCTGCCCCACAGATCTCTCTCCAGATGCTCCCCTGGGAATCCTTCACTTCTGGGTAGGTGTCTTAGGCCCACCAGGGTGAGAAGCATTTGTCTGTCCATGCCAGTGATTCACAGAATTAACCTTTTGCGCAGTTCTGGAAAACCATCCTTGCCCCTTTGATCTCCACTCCTGTGGCTGGACTCCCAGCTGCCTCTCTGGCGGTGTCGGCTTCTGCAATACCAAGTTTGGGGTCAGCAACTTGCTCTCCCGGCTTGTGGATGCTTCTCCCTCCCTAAAGATACATGACTGGGAATCTGCTACTTTTGGCTTTGTACCCAGACAGGCCACAACTTGATGGGAAGGCTGAGTTTGACCAGTCCTGATGCTGTTGAATGTTATGGACGCTTGAATGAAGCTCTTGCAAGGTCTCCTCCTTGGTTTGCTTCAGCAGTTCTTTCCAGGAAGCCATTCTGGCCAACTATCTACAAAATGTCCCTCTTAATTAGAAAAATGGTCATAAATTGATTTCAGAGCAAAAAGGCAGGGATATTCCCATTGCAGCCCCATGACTTCTAGCATATTTTATTGGTTAATAGGCAGCCATCTAGAACTGTATGTCTTGAGATGGTCTATTCCCGGCTCAACGTGGTTCCCTTATGTGACCACCAAAAAGGGAGCACACACAGAAGCTAAGCAATGAAGAAATGGTTCACAATTGCTTATCAGCCCCCAATAACCTAGGCAGAAGAGTCGCATGTGAGGGGAATGGGGCATTTACTTTGTCACTTCCATAAACAGCAGCTGACCATGAGCTTCGACCAACCATCTGCTCTAGTCTGCCATGCACGACGCTGTCCACTCCAGGCACATGATTATTCTCTTGAACCACCACTCATCATCTCTGGAAGAATTATCACTTTGTCCTCAGGTCACCTGGGGTTTCCAAACTCACTCATGACTTTGCCCCTGTAAAACAGCCTCGTGTTTTTGTTCAGGTTCTTTCTCGCATCAAGTCCTTCCTGTTGCAGGGAGAGCCGTTGGCAGCTCTGTCTGCCTCGTTGCAATAACTCCACAGCCTGAGTTCACAACAGAACAACGGAAGAAGGAATCATGATGGACAAAAGGGGTCAATGCTGACGCCCTGCAGGGAGTTCAACTTGCCATTTATCGGATTTTCTTTTTTTGCTGTTAGTAGCTCAGACATTATGGTTTGCATCCCAAACTAAACCAGATTGAAGGACTGGGCAGGGAAGGGGGAAAGGGCTGATGTTACCCTGACACCACAGGAATTAGTAAGAAAAAATATATATATTGCACACACTAAGACTTATTAACAACCAAGTTAAAACAAAATGGCATAGTCCTCATTAATGTTCCAGTGGTTCTTTGATCATGGATGGTTCACGAGTCTGTTAAATCCCATTACACTCTCCTTATTGCAGTACAGACCTGTTTCTGTTCTCCTGCCAGTGGATCTGTTTGCAAATAAAAAGGGAAATAGATTTGATTTCCTCGAGAAGATCCATCCAATTGTCCCTTCTGTCATCATCGTTTGTCTTGTTGGTGTTGGGTTTGTTTTTGGCTCTGGAGGGGGTGGAGTTGGGCTGCCCCTGCTCTCACCCAGGCAATGGGTCAAAAGGCCAATTATAATCCCGTAGCTCCCAGGGACATGCCGGTGCTGTGGCTCATGCATGGGATCGTCTGCATGGATTTGGGGAAATCGTGGCTGACCACACGTCCGTTTTCTCCACTGCCTCCTGCTGCAGCCGGCCTGGGAAGGGTTGATGTCCGTATGGCTTCGTTGATTGATTGCTGTGGGATTAAACAAAAACCCTTTTTAGGAAGGACGGGGGGGTCTCCCCCTGTCCTTAGCAATGTTGGAGAAATTACAATATAAACGAGTGTTGTCTTTCTGTCACTGTTCTCTCCCTCCTTGTCTCCATTCAGACTCTCACTTTCTGCATGTCCCTACTGCATCTGCTCTGTTAATTCACACCTTTTCTACATTCAAAATGAAATGTTTCAGCAGTATTTTGGGGTATAAAGCATACGTGCCATATGCAAAAACTATTCAAACTCTACAACATAAGAACAGTCATCCTGGATCTGAGCAGAGGTATTATACACACTTCCCCCAGAGATATGCTATTACTACTCCAGTACTGTTATGTACGGTGGACTCTGACTCACTGCAAGCATATGTTTAACTTTCCTCATGTGAGAAGTTGAGCATGTGCCTATGTTTTTGTCTACAGTGATGACTGAGGTAACCAGGAAATGCAAACTGAATTCAGGAAACCAAATCTCATCTTCCTGTTCCAGATCCAAAACGTTTGCTTTCAGAGATCTAAGAAAACCACCTGTTTAGAACAATTAAACTAAATGATTAAGTCAATTTGGTTTCTTTGCATTTAAGCTTTCTCTAAGGGCACTATCATCCTTTCTGGACTGGGATATCTGAGTGAAGAGTTATCCAGAACAGATAAATCTGGAACAGCTATTCAGAAACAGTCAACTTAGTGCCTTGCCAGGCATGGAGCAGCCTCCTGTGCTGGCGGGATCTGCAGCTCGCCCAGGGAATCTGTAGGGACTTGTTGAGCAGAGGCTGGGTTTAGAGGGGGATCTGGCCCATCTTTCTGGGCACTTGCCTGGGCTCTGCTGAATGGCTTTGTGGGGCAGCCACTGATGGTGGGAGCCAGCCAAAGGGACAAGCTTAGACCAGACGATAACATTGGGAGCAAAGATTCCTTCCCATAGCGGCTGGTTTTAACACAGCAAGAGCACTGCAAGCTAACACTGACGTGAATTAGTGGGTCATTTCAAGTAACACAGGGAAGCCAACAGCAGGGCAGAATCTCCTTAAGACTAGAACTATGGAGCTATTGCAATCTGACACGCTTTCACAGTGTCTTTGTTACATACCTAGCTTTACAGTGTAGACAGCAATTATAATTTAATTTTTCTATATTCAGGGACATTAATTGCTCACGTTATCTTACCCCTGTGCTCAATGTACCTCTCATTGACTGTAGAATTTTCTGAACCTCAATGGGAAAAAAGCTGTTGCACATTTTCAGTGAATTAGAAAAGTTATTATTGCTGACAAAACATTAAGCATGTTGTGAAATGGTGACATAAAACCCAAAGAAACGATTGCTTATTTTCCTTTTGATTCTGGGTAAGTTTCAGTGCTCAGGGAAGTGAAAATCTCTCTAAATTTTATGAAACTCACTGCATACTTCATATACTGACTTCCATGCTCATGGGAGAGGTCAAGATGAGGAAGAAAAGGGATGTGTTACTCTTGCAGCACAGATCCTGCTGCACCCTTGTACACAATGGTATCTCTATAAGGGATCGCCTCTGCTAGTCATCTGAGTCAAGATGTACTTGTTCCACAGATGTCGCATTAAGTGTGTATCCCCAAGGCTCTCAAATCTAATCCACTCTTGACACGACACTCTGAAATTTAGGCACACTGGAATTAAGGGCTGAAACAAATCTCCTGGGTCATAGGAAGTACACTTCTGCAAGACCGTGACAGGGTGGAGAAAAAAAAAACATTACAGGCGACATTAGAGGCCAATTTCTCTCTAAGAGGACCCATAATTCTGAATTTGGAGACCCATATAATCCATTCCAGGGCAACAACACTCTGAGCACGCATCACTGTTGCCAACCCGCAAACAGTGCCAGCAGGGTGCCAGCAAAGGGAACAACAGGATCTGATTCAATACCACGCTACCCCAGTTTTATCTTGCAGTTAACTGCTTGGGTTTGGGGATTGTTTTCATATTGCAGTAACGGCTGTATCACACCAACCCCAGCACACTTCATCCGTGCTGCACACGCATTGCCATGGTCTGCTTTGGTTAATTTTAAAGAATGGCAACGTGTTCCTGTTACCGTTGGTGCTGTGATTTTGCTCTATGTCTGGATTTTGAACTCGCATTATGCCACATGTCTGATCTTGCGTCAGCTCTCCACTATGGCCCACTTGACCCCCTTTTAGCTTCCTCTGACACTCCTATTCCTTTCTAGCAAGTGGAGTGACATGGTCACTTCGTTATCCCTATGTCTTGGCTTTCCACCCATGGTCTGGGCTGCATCCGTCTCTGAAGGCAGCTTTGGAGCCAGGGTAGGATCAGAGAGAAGGTGTGAAAGGCCGGGGAATGGGTTGCCACCTTCATCCGTTTTGATTCACTTCTGGACTTGTAACAAAACTCGATTAAGGCAACCAGCATGGCTAGTCCGAGCCCACCGATGAGGATATAGAAAACCCCCGCCACATTGCTGAGACTCAGCGCGCTCGTCTTGTCCTAGAAGAGAAAGGAGAAGGGAGGGAGGGAGGGGAGGGCACGTGGGAAGGAGAACAACAAAATTAATATGAGATTGCTCCAGGAGGGATGCTGCACAATATAGCAATGTTAGCATTACATCATCTCCCTCTTTAAATGAACAGGTGACATTTCTAAGAGCATTTTCAATTTTTAATTCAGTGTCTAGTAAATCTAATGTTTCCCTCACATAAACAAATAAACATTTCTTCAGCAGTGTGACTCTTTATAAAGGTTTGGGATCTCCATTTTTCAATCAGCTAACTTAAATGCTTATTTTACCCAAAATGCCTGGTTTAAATTATTGATTAAAGAAGAAAAAAAACAAAACTTCTCTGCCTCTGTGACATTTGCTTGTCCCTGATGTCTCGCCTGAAATAACCTGTTCTCTTGGAAGTGCTCATTCCTTCATTCCTAGATTGTTTCCCCCGCAAATTCTGTTGCTGAGCAACACAGAGAAATAGATGGGGTTTTCTTTTTTTTTTTTTCCTTTTCCTCTTCAATACTGAGGTTGAGGTGACACCTGAGCTGTCCTCAGAAACTCATTTGATTTCTGTGTAATAAGGCAGGTATTTCATATGCAATCAAGACCCGTTGATGCATGTCTAAGCTAATTATTTGGTTGGCAATAAATAGGGCTATTAATGGACCACAACTCACAGTCAGCAGCTACGTTCTGATTTTACAATTGCCTAATGAATCGTCACGGCTCTCTGGGGAAGAGGTGAGCCTCAGACAGACTCACTTCACTGCCAGGGAAACTGAGTCCCCACATCTAACCCTGATGTCACTCAGTGCAGCTCTCAAAACCTTCTCCTCCATGCTGACCAGGTGGAGGTGGGGTGTTAGCATAATCTGGGCAGCAGCAGTACCCAAAAGCTTGGCTCAGCTCCATGTATGAGGCTCCTGTTTCTAGGACACGCTTTCTCTATAGTGCAACCAGACTGAGGTCCCCTGCTCCGTGCTTGTCGCTGCTCTGCAATATTGACTCGTTACCTATTTGCCAGTATAGATTCCCCAGGGCAAGCCCAACAGGTCAGTGCAAATCTGTTGGAGTGACCAGGGTCTGACCAGCATTGACAGCACTGCTCCCTGGATGTGGGAGGAAAATTGCATATGGTTCATTTGAGATGCAGCCACACAGTTAAAGAATAATATCTATGCCTGTAGAAATGTCTGCAGTTGGTAATGAAGCCTCTGCATGGTTGTTGGTGTTCCCTGCTACTCCATGGACACGTGGACCAGTGGGTGGCACAGCTTGTTCCTTGCCCTTGTAGGACAGTTGATTCACTTGCTTTGCTTGGCAGGTTTTACAACAAGCAACCCACACTTTTCAGGAAGGGCAAGGATTCAGGAAGCAGAAAACTATATTGGAGTGATGTCGAAAGGGTCCAAAACCAAACACCAACATGAGCACAGAAGGTTTTGATTCAAGAGCTGTCTGCCTGGCACCAGCACTGTCTTTCAGGTAAGTACATTTTGCAAAAGGATTCTGTCTTTTGCAGTATTAGGGTTTGATGGCAAAAAACTTAACCCACAAAGCATGAAAACATTTCAATTTTCAAAATGAAAAACCCCTCTTGTTACAGAAGAGAATGTAATAGCCCCTTTTTTTTTTAATATGAGAAAAGAGATTCCAGTCAAGAATACTAAAAAAATGGGGGTTTTCTACTGCTCCTTCATCTGGCCCCACTGCCCATGTGAGCTGCAAAGCTTCTGCCCAGCTGGAGCTCTCACTGCAGGCTCCAGTGCCACGGGGAGCAACTTTCCATCCCAAATCCTCTGCTGAAAGATGCTGAGCTTTGGTTAGGGATCATTCCTGCAGAGTTTCGGTCGCTGGAAAAAACTCCACAAGTGATTTAATTTTCCACACTTCACTGATTGACATCGCTGCCAAGAGGTTGGCTGCTGTCACCGCCTGCGTTACACCGCTGCAGACGTGACGGTTGCCGCTGGCGGACAGGTTTGGTTTCTCCCTTGTATAACCTTCACACGCTGGTCAGTTTGTAATCTTGCCAATGCTTCCTGTGTGCTGTCTGTAATGAAAGATTTCTGCAAATATCCTCCTAACTTCTGCAGTTTCCATATTTGAAGGATTATTCATCTGGTCTTTTATAATCTGCCTTCATGCATTTTTTCCCCTGGGCTTGACTGTACCTTTGTTCGGACATCTCTCCTCTGCAGATTACTGGATATACTTTTAAGCACCAGCTGAAAAATGTAGGGAGCTTTTTAGTGAAGATTTAGAAAAGCAGAGCAATTGCTCCATGAAAACTGGGTTACAACACATCAGGTACTTTGCCTCTTCAAATTCAGTCTGAAGGGGTTTCACCAGCTTCAGGAAGAGACAAAGACACTAGGGGTTGTGTGCCCTTCTTGACATCCTAATCTTTTAGCCTGGCTCGTTAATGAAAAGCGGCTGATTAGCACATGCTCTGTGCTCAGAGGGAAGGATGGGGACAGGGAAGGAGGTGGAGCAGCCTATTTGTCTGTGTCTTACTAGTAATTTTCAGCCCATACTTTCAGCTTGATTTGATAGAAGGGTGGAGATCTCCAAGATATCAGGGACCTTCAAGATTTGTGAAAAAGAATGACACTGTAGAGAAGAGAAAACCTATTAATGCTCTCACTCAAATAAATGTTATCATAGCCATCCATACTAGGCATCAGAGACTCCACGTGGATCCTTGACTTGCAGGCACAGATCCTTAGGAAACTGGCTTCCTTGGCTCTGCTGGGCATGGGAATACACAAATTTCAAATTTCATTGGCCATGATATTCTTGTATTTCCACCCCCAGTTTGGGGGTCATGGTCCAACAGGGCGCCTTCTCAGCCAGCTACAATGGCAGAGCAGTCTGGCAGCCAGGAAAGGCTGCTCGTTCTTAATTTCCACTTTCCTCCTGATGCCAGCAGCATATCGACCAGTAAGAAAGAGGATATGACCCAAAGCAGTTTTCTGCACCACTATTTCACACAATTAATTTCAGAGCTGTTGTATTTTTCTTGCATTTACTTTGCAATAACATTATTATTGCTATTATTATTACCGTTATTACTACTATTACTATTGTTATTGGGACAATTTGGGTGAACTGAAAGGTGTTTCATCCAGAAGGTGAAGGAAAGCATAGTGAGGCACAGCGGTGGGCGAACCTGCCATGAGGGAGAGTGCAGCCTGAGTTTCACCTCTGCCACCATAACAAGGTTTCTCCCAAGGAGCCAAAGACACGGGCAGCTCCAGCAGTCCCTGAGGAGCACCGAACCGCGGGGGCACGGCTGATGACACAGCCTGCTATCATGAGCCAGGCTGAGAGGTGAAATTGCTCCTGTGGTGTCACTGGGCTCTTTGCTCATCCTCTCCTTTTTCTTTTCCTTTTTGTTTCCTTCCCTCTCCCAGCAGGACATGCAGAGACGTTCTCTGGGTGGGAGAGACATCTCATTGCTCCCATTAGCTGCAGGACCAGACCCACACGAAGAGTGGGAAACTCTGCATGCCCCACTGAGGCTTTGCCTGCTGTTTTCATGTATGCTCCTGCCCTAATAACGCTCATAATAATAAAAAGTCTGAAATTACGCTAACTGCTTGAGAGGACCCTCCCCTCTTCTCTGCTCGGGCTCTGTGACACCAGATGCTCTCCCGCGGAGCTGCCCATCACCGAACCAGCTTGTTAGTGGGAGTGTAAATGTCACTGCTCGTCTCCCGCAGCGGCAGAGCGCTGACGTGGGGGGAAGATTGGCAGGTGAAAAGAGAAAGAAAAACCCATCTTTCTGAAAGCCCGGCCTTGTTGCTGCAGCAACCAGGCACTTTCCCGTCTGTTCCTCTCAAACATGGCACCATGTCCATCATCCTCTTTGTTGTAATTTATCCTCCTCAGCTGAAAGGCATTAAGGCCAAATTTGCCTGGTTTCCCAGCAGGGCTGGTCCTTTCTTCTACCCTGCATGACCAGAGCCCGTTGGCAGCACAGGGTGATGGCACCTCGAGCTGTTGCGGTCTCCATAGAAGATGAACTGTCCTTAGAGCAGGTGGTGGCTCCAGAAGTTGAGCTTTTACACCAAACACTAGGCTGCTTTTATTCAGGCAATATCTGAAGCTCGGCAATGAAGGACACAGTGTTGCCCATCAACTCTGAGTGTTGCCGTGGGTCTGCCAGGGGATGGGTATGAGTGCATGGGTGGCTGGCTACAGGGTTGAGGCTGCCCAGCACAAAAAGACACCTTTGGTTTGAGAACCAGCCAATTCCCTGCAAAGGCAGGGCAGGGTGGTAGCAGGATTTGTTCCCTATTTTTTATTGTTTTTTTAAAACAAAAGTGCAATTCTTGCAACTGGAGGAGTGGGAGGTCCCTGTGGCTTTGATGAAGGCCATTTGGATGCATGAAGCTCTCTGGCTGCCCCTGCGAGCAGGTTGCACCTTGATGTCCTTGTCTGGAAAAAAGCTTTCTTTCTCCCATTGCCTTGTAAAAGCCCCAGGGAAGAGGAGAATCATATCCATCTGCCCTGACATTTAGTGTCCACCTTGTCATTACCCTCCAACAACCCAAGGCACTCCTTTCAAGCCCACAGCACATTTCAGAGCCTGAAAAAAAAGCTGTCCATCCTGTGCTTACTTGTAAAGTAGGGTCCTTTTAGGGAATGGCCTAGTTACAGTTTGTCTTTCCTCTGGGCTTATTTCTGTTGTGACAAGTAGAGGGGAAGTGCAGGAAGGCTGGGAGACAAGACCAGGGATTGGTGGATGGTTTCTAGCTACGTGAAGTGCTGGAGGTGTGTGTGCATGGAGAAACCTTGAGCCTGTGGGAAGGGGTAGCTGCCACAGGTTTACTGCAGGGAGAAGAGCAGCAGGGACATTGCTGCCCAGTGCAGGACACTGACTGGGATTTCCCACTGGCTGGCAATGCAGCCAGGGCTGCGGTGGCCCTGGATCAACAGCCACTGAGTGCAGCTGCCTCCTGTGATGGCATGACAGATCCAAATATTGAGCAAACCAGGAGTGTTTGCCTCTGGAGTTTTAGTTCAGATCCACTAATGTATCTACTGTTACTTTATAGGGATTTATCTGGATAAAAAACTAGGTGGGCAATAGATAGGTAAGCAGTCAGATTTAAAATAGGATGCACAGAAGTCAGCTACAGGCATGGAACATAATCTGGGGCCAAGGAACATAAGCCTGGGAAACATCAGAGGTTTTACTTGGCTCTGGCTAGAAACCTTGGATACAAACCTTGCATCCAGCTAGCCCCTCACCCTCTGCATTAGAGTTCATTTATCCTTCTGAAAGTCCTCTAACTGCAAACTAAGCTAAGCTCGACTATAGACAGAAATGGGAAGGTTTTGTCACGCTTGTGGGGGGAAAGATATGAAATGGCCTCCAACCTCTCAAGCTTTGCTCTGAACCTTGGCTATTAGAGGAGAGGTGCGTGGTCTGGCTTGTGCCCCCAAAGCACAGGTGGGTTTTGTGCCCACCATGAGCAGGATGGGGGAAGCTGTGCCTGGTGCTCAGCCCTGCCTTCCCTGCCTCACCCCAGCATGGAGGGCACCGTGGGCAAAGCGGGAGAAACTGCTCATGCAGCAGTCGGGCCGCTTGGCTTGTTTGCAGTAGGTGCAAGAGAGCCCAAGAAGCAAAA